>NW_015505409.1:853727-869848 GCF_001515645.1 Sinocyclocheilus grahami
CAATATATATTAGAGCTGTGCAAATAATCAAATGTGATTTTCATGCTCATCTCATCAGTAAAGCCGGTTCTGTGATTAGTAGTAAATGTCCAGCACGTGCTTTCAGATGGAGCGGCATTTACTACACAGAGCCGTAGTTCACTGACAAGCTACACAATATCGCTTTCAAAATCGCAGGTGATTCATTGCCATTTAAGAACGCAATATTGTGTAGCTTGTTAGTGACCTACGGCTTATATCTAAGTGTAATATAAACAAAATAATAAACAAAAGAAGTAAGCATCTATGAGAATGGAATTTCGACTCATGAAACTTTTTGTAAGTTTGTAAGATACAGGCTATGTGTCAGTTTGCCCAGCCTCTCACTACTATTACACACCGAATCTGCACCTGCAGACCTCAGCAGAAAGTTCAGCAGTTCAAATCACAAAGGTCCACATGTCCCCTGTCCCTTCTAATGTAAAAAACATTTAGCCTTCAACTACCAATAACAGTACAGTACTCACAGCTCCACAAATTCCACAAATTTCTCTTGAGCAGATAAGGTGCAGCAAAAGTAAGTAGATTTTGTTACTACTAGTGGCCTTTGGACAGCCACATACTTTCGAGAACCCCATAGATAACAGACCCTCACGAAAGGCACTAGTCTTACTACACATTTGATGAAATTATAAAGTTTTATTGAGCTAGCCACATGCATTATTTTGGTGACAAATGCACTCACCCCTAGGAGTATGTGTTCTGGGTTTTAGGGTGAAGTGAGGGGTCTTGGGAGTGGCCTCTGTCTGCTGGCCAGAACTAAACACCTCCTGCAGGGGCTCACTGGGCATGTGCAGATGGTCTTGTTGACTTCTCAGGGAGTGATGCAGGATGAAGAATGGTAGCTCATGGCCTAGAAGAGACAAAAATGGAGACAGGAAATTGGTATTTTAGATTGCAGGAGATTTCATTTTCAAAGAACAGTGCAGGGGCCAAAAAAAAGTATTATTGTGTTTACCTTATTGCTAACATATTTCATTCTGTATATGCTTGAAAAAAGCAAGCATAAAGCATTGTGACATTGAGAATAGTTATTGGTTTGTTTTCTGATTCCTCTATAACTAGCACAAAATCTGTATAAAAATACGACATATGGATTAGCGTGCAACCTTCTACTGGAAATGCAGATTTCAGATTAATATTTAGACAGTGAAGATCAGCTTGTGTGTGTATGTGAATGTTTACAGTTGGTATTTGGGGAGAATTATCCTGAGGTTGCCCTATTACAACATAGAGAGAAACAGGCAGACATAGAGAAAGTTTAATTGAGTTTTGGATTCTGTTATCTGATCCTAAATCTCTCATATCCTGTTGTCTCATACAATAAACCTTACTTGCATACATATGACCTGGGTGAGTGCAGAGAATTCATCAATAGTAGTTCATACAGACTGTTTTCTATCTCTCTTGGGAATAATAAAGCCTTTTTTTCTATAATTCCTAGTCTTTCATCACAGAGTTGTCAATGAACGGAGAGTTTCATCACAGCTCAGAGCTTTTAAAGAAACCTTGCAATCACATCCCACAGAGGATTTCAACCAAGATGTGAGAATATCTGAGGAACAAAACATCAAGTAATTCTTAAAACATTATACCAGTATGATATATTCATAAAAAAAAAACATTCCTTTATTTTCCAAATCATTTTTCCTATGTAGGTGTGCAGGAATGCTGGGGTATAATATACCATTTTAGCCACAGAAAAACGTTGTAAATACTCTTTTAATTATGCATGACATCTGTAAATAGCTGAAACTAGACTGACTGTAAGAGACACAACTGGCAAACTAAAAACAAAATTTTGGGGGGCATAACAACAACAGAGAGAGACAGAAAATATTCTAAGCAAAAAGTGAATTTCACAAAAGAAATGCAAAGTTTGTCAAGACAAACTCTGAATGTTGATGGCAGACAGACAGACAATTAAATTCAGATCCCAAGTCATGGACTGAAAGGGAGGAAATTCTTCAGTTCTGCATTTTTCTCAACCATGATGATATATTTATTTGATGCTGAGTTTGTCTGAGAAGCATGCCTTGTAATTAAAATAAACTATACATATTTTTTAGGCTAAACTTTGTAGTAATGTTCGGTTTAGATGGCTTATTCATACTATTAGATTGAATAGTTGTTCCCTAATTATCAATTTTATATGTAATCTAAAGGCCTCTGGTGAATGAAATTTGTTGAACCCTGCATGGGTACAAATTAAAAAATTGGCACACATAAGGAAACATGTTTACCAATCCAAAAAAAAACTAAGATTAGTTTGCCACCCCTGATCTACCATGAGTTCACAATTGCTTTAAAAAGTATCTTCATACTGTATGTATGTTTGTGTGTGTACCTACTGTACTTAATATTTTGGGGACAGAAAATAGGGTAACACTTCATTTTAAGGTGTCCTTGTTACATCTGTTACATGTACTTACTATTATAATAACAATAAATTATGTATAATTACATGCAAGTAACCCTAATCCTAACCCTAACCATATAGTAAATGCATGCAGTTAATTAATATTACTCATTACTTAAATGTATAATTACACTGTAACAAGGACACCTTAAAATAAAGTGTAGCCAAAAAATAGTAAGCTAAACCTGACAGAATCTTTCACAAGTTAGTTTAAAGTATCTATAACTAGCTATAAATTGTCTATATGCAATGTCCCTATTTAGATTAAGTTGATGTGTGTGTGTGTGTGTGTGTGTGTGTGATCACCAATAAGGGGGTATGTTTCCTCTTCTTTCTCATAGTTTACACACAGCTGGTAGTCAGAGACTTCACCCTACACACAGGAAGTTGTCATTATGTTTTGGAAAGAGACAGGAAAGAGGAAGTGGCTGTTATCAAACACAGGAAATGCCAATGGACAAACTTGGCACAATATAGAGTTACGGGTCAGAGAGCAACTGAATGATGTACATACAATTATAGAACCACATTGCCTGGCCAGGTAGTCAAATACACCAAGATACAAGATGATATCAGGGGCAAAGAAAAAGCATGTGTCCCTTGTACTCAGCTGTGCTTTAAAGAGGATAAATAGCATATATTACACTACACTCTCAACGAGAGGCTTTTAAGGATCACTTACCAATAGTTTGCACTGCTGTATGATGTACTGAACCACATTTTCTGCGGTCGTGCCCACGTCCACTGCCACAGCAATGGTCTTAACAGCCAACAGCATGTAAACAAGCAAAAACATTGAGCATCAACTCACAATGAAAAGCTTCAGGCTAGAGTACAAATAGCTTCCACTTGTAAACAGAGACATTAATTTAGTTCTCAGAGGACTGGGAGTGGCTCGGCTCCAAATTAAATTAAAAAAGCGTTTGTGTACCGCTGAGCTGTTGTCATCTGGACGGCAAATCAGCAAGACGTAGAGAAGAATGGCATTTGGCAAGACTTTTTGCCTGGCTCTGCAGGTGTGCCTGAAGAACAAACAACAACAAATGCAAAAGCTTGTCACAGATACAAAGTCATGGAACAGTCAAGAAAATTGACAACAGAAATCACAGCTGGAACACCTACATTTTGAAAGGAAACTCTTATTGTGATGCATTATAGAAGGTTATGGATGTGATCTTTTGATTTGTTTTTTAATTTCCTTACCACTGAAGAGCATGTAACCATCTTTCCTTTGCTTCGGATGAGCTTAGGTTTGGGAGGACAGGTATAAAGAGAGAGAGAGAGAGGGTTAGATTTCATTTCAATTTTCCCATTCACAAAGTGCTTGAAATTTACATGCTAAAGAGATTTTCAGATAGATGCATCTGAATGATAAGATAATAACCAATGGCACTGAGGTCTGATACTCATGAGTGTGGTTTGCATGTGATATAGGTTTGTAGAGCTTGTGACTCATTTCACTATTTGGTCCAATCTTACATCCATGTAGACGTGTGTTTCATATTACATTACATCTTTTTTGTTTCACAAAATAAATAATCATGACAAACATCAACATCACTCCAGCCTATGGAGGACATATTGTAAACAGCACAATGGCAAAACGATGACAAAAAAACACTCCCCTCAAACAGTCCTAAAAGCAAAAGTGAACAAGCATGATTCTATACTTGTTGCTTGTCATTTTCTTTTGAAAGCATGTGTATGTGTCATAGAATCTCTTTTCTCTCTCACATCAGCTGACCTCCCCAGCTCCCAGTAATCTTGTGCAAAGTAATGTCACCTTTCAAAAACTTCGTATTCTTCACTTTTGTAGATAGATCTAAATTGTACTGGTGAATTGACATACAGTGCATACAGTTCTGAAAATGGCTGTGATTCAGTTTTCCCTTCGGGTCCATGCATTTGTAAATTACGTGTGTGAGGATTTGTTCTGTGCATTTATGGATTGTTGGGCAAATTCCAATCAGAAGTGACCATCTCTATACCTTACTCACTCTGAAAGGCAGAGCCCTTGAAATTAACACTTTGGAAGGAGCAGGCCAAAGGTGTCTCATAATGTAGATTGGACCAAACTAGGCAAAAGGAACAATGAAATGTAATTTCCTAATGATCTTCACCTACAACGTTCCCAGGACAATGCGGCACTGTGCTCTTGCAACATGAAGCTATTATTACTGCGGTTAAAACAGTTGTTACACATAAATATGCATTTTGTAATTACGTTTTTACAATTGCTTTGTATAGTGTGTGTGTGTGTTCTTTCTCTGCTCTCAGTCTTATAAAACTATACTCATCCGTGGACACTGTAGGTAATCACATTTACCAAACATATCTACTATACCTACTACTACCTACCTACTTATTTAATCTTCGTATGAAATGCATAACAAAAATGTGTGTAATGTTGTATATTAAACAAAACAAAACAACTTCTTGTTTACACATTAAGTCAAATTCTAGCTTTAAAATGAATGCTAGCTTCAAAACTAATCGTGAGGGCTCACCATTCATTTCACATCACCATACTAAAATGACTTCCTTGAAGTGGCCCTTTGTATGTACCCTTTGTTCATGTACTTGAATTTATATGTGGAATAAAAGATAGAAATCCTTTTAATCTCACTCACCAGACTCATTCTTTTCTTGTCTAGATCCCACATTCTGGTTTTTATGCATTCACTGGATACCCTATCTTGAGGAGGTTAAAACCTTATGTTATGGGTTTTCGACGTCACAGTGAACGCTGTCAAACAATTGCACATGAGACTTTCTTTCCTGTCTATCTGATATTAGTTTCATGATGAACACATGCTGACAGGTGTTACAGTGTTATTTTTTTTAAAAATCCGTCCCCAGAATCTTTTTATTACTACATAATTTGTTCACTATGCCGTATAGTATTTGAGGCAGTATACATTAGAGGAACAATCAAAAAGGTCATCACTACACCGTCTTTGTGATATTAAATAACTAATAGCATACTCAATCTTGTTTTTTTATGCTGTAATTTGCAGCATACTTTGTGCTTCCCATTTCAAGGGTTTCGACCTACTTTTATCTCTACAACAATGTCAAATTAAGGACTTAAAAATTAGGTTAATAAGAAGTCGAATTAGCAATGTGAAGGACAGCGTGCCGAACTGAGCTTGAAAGAGAGCGCCTGTGTGCATTTATACCAGATAATCTAAACTTCACATGAGAAAAGCTGCACCTTATCACACAGTGTTTTAAGATCAAATCAGTAGCAGTTGAGTGGGTGGATCTCAATTTAATTATTTTCCTCAGCACACTTGAAGTGCCTAAAGCTTTAACACATCCATTATCCCTTCCCTTCCACTGCAGAATATTTCTTATTTTTTTTTTAAGAAGGGCTGCTTCATCTCAAACTCATAAACAGTTTAGAATTTTTCAGTGCCGTTTGTCTGAATGACATACAATGACCATATCAGTCTGGTTTGGTATGCCAAGATCTCAGATGTTTGACATTTATGTCCTATTTAAATTGTTTTTCAAAGACTACCTGTAAGTGACGACATAGTTGGTGGTCGGCCAGCCAATCACAAATGAGTTCTTGGAGGCGAGCTTTCTGTCTGTGATGCAGTGGACACATGATGCCAGCCATATGTCCGAGAGGCTAACACGAGCCTTCAGCTTTAGATACAGAGACCTGTAACATGAAACACACACAATGCATACACATCCACTCTTAGAGAGACAGATGTCTTACATTTCGTACATATTAATAGACATATTCACACCCACTGAAACATACTTAGTTTTGGCGATGATGAGCGAATCTGTGAAAAGCAGCAGAAGTCTCTCTCTTGACTGCAAGCCGATGGAAAGGTGAGCATGGGCTTCCATCAACAGCACTGCATTTTGAGATACATTGCATGCCCCATACTCTTCACTGCAGAAGAGTGAACAGGTTAAAATCACAATAGCGATGAGGAACATTCATTTTCATACAGAAATGTCAAAAGTTACCATACTGACTTTTATTTTAGATTATTAAATATGTGGAATGCAAAAAAAAATTATAAATAAACTGAATTTTGTGTCACTGCGCTACTGGTAAAAATCATGAGATAAGCAATTTATCATATTTTTGGTTTTATTGACATCCCTTGATTTTAACAGCAAACCCAAATCTATATATATAGTATTTTGTTTAAAAACAAATGTCTCTCCTCCCTAGTAACATGTATGCCTTCAAGAACAGTTGAGTACTAGTATGTGTGTTGTATTTTCTCCTCACTATTATCAGCTTGCTAAAAAAAAACATCACTAACTATTCTCTTTAAAGAGGTGGTGAAATACATTATTTTAATAATTTTATAATGTTGCTTGGGGTGCGATTTATAATCTTTTTTTTCTGAAATGAACATCCTATATGGAACTCTCTCGAAAAATTTTACTGTGATTTTACAATAACAGCCGCCAAGATTTGCTATTTGACCCTTCACAGGGAGTTTGATTGACAGGTGATCTGACCAGTCATAACGCTGAATCTGCCATTTTTGTCCAAAAAACAAACCGGACAAGAGAGTAGATTAATGTCAGTGGACTTGAACTTGAAAAATGGTGTACTGACTTCTTTACGCGGTTAAAACAAGATACCTTCTGATGTTCATTGATGTTTATTTCGCGCTATAACGAGAGACATTAAAGAGCCACAAAATGGTATTTATTGTTTGAATTTCTTACGAAATTTGAAAGCTGACACATTCATACCAAAAATAGGCTTGGTCTTATCTGTCAGTGCATGGTCAGTGTCGTCTCTGCTCCGCAATGTATTTTTCACTATATGAGAACATTGTGGGTGACATGAGAGCGCCATGGCTTGTCGGACATAGCAACAGTAACTAAGGGGGGGGGCGGGTCTTTGCGAAGGGTCAAATGTGAAAAAAGCTGATTATCCACCTTTTTCTTCAATGCTCCTATGGGCAAGACTTCCGGTTCATTTGCCGCTATAGGGAAATAATGAGAAGAATAACAACATGCAGTAAACGGTAAAACTGTTTGCACTACAAACCAGTGTGTTCATAATCAAGATAATACATTCAAATAATATGGTAAGACACACCAATTTTCAATATCAAGCAGCAAAACGAGCTGAATTATACAGCTAAAAGTAGCTGGACGCAGATGAGACCGGAAGCTAGACCCATAGAATTTACAAATGGCCATGCCCACTCTTATGGGAAGAAAAACGTGGATAGCATTTTATTCAGACTCCCGCTGTATCAAGGTTTGCAGCGCTGCACTGTAGCCAAACAAAGTAATATCTACTGAGCACCCAATGCAGTGATCTCCTCATTGCATTGGGATTTCTACAATCTCATGAATACTTTCACCATACCTACAACAGTGAAACACTGAAAATAAGAGATTCCTTGAGCAGCTGTGATTATAACAGGAGTTTTAGTGAAAATACAGAAATCAATTCACTAACACTCACGCAGATCTAACGACGTCTGCAGAGATTATAAAGAGAATGATTTTTGATCGCTTTCTCCATATATAATCATCACAATAAAGAGAACAGATGGTTTTCACACTACTAACAGGAACAGTGTGAAGTTTAATTACTGGCTTAATTCACTAAAGCATAAACAGCAGTAAACCACTTCACATCAAAGAATGTCTGTACATGAGCCCTTACATATTACAAAGATCACAGGTCATGATGCTTATGAAATGCAGTTACGCATTTTTATATTACAGTATGTTTCTCGAGGTAAAGTCTGCAATGTTATTTTTTTAACAAAATGTATTTCTTTCTTTACCTAACAGTAGTGTTGCTCTTGTGACTGATGTTATTATATTATTATATCTTGTGAGCATATTATTAAATATATTAAATAAAACATGCCATTTGTTTATGTGATAATGTTTTATTCAGTTTGTCCTTGTATAGAAGATATTCTTTCATGTTGGAAAGGGATGCAGAGTTTGATCTCTCTATTTACAGTACATACAAATACTGCATTTCCCTTGAACTGGGATTAAAACAGACTGCAAAATATTAATAATAATGTTTACATGTTTTATGCATTCCTTGATAATCATTGATGGAATACTTCCTAATCTAAACAGCTAAAGTGTAAAAAGGTTTGTGAAAGGCTTACATGAGACAAGGTTTACTTGGTGCAGAAAAGCTGTAATATTCTGAGCACGTAGGCGCATTCAGAAATGTTTTTTTATTTTGAGCATAAAGAAACCATTTTCGCTGAAGGATAACCTCTCCCTACAGAACCTGTGTACTTCATTGCCACGACAACGAGCTGAATATTACATTAGTGAAGAAAACACCTGTTCCTGTATTGGTGTTCCTGTTTAAGTTTCAAGTGAGCCTGTAACTTCTACTGCAAGACAAGTATAAATTATAGAGTTATCAATCATCCATATGAAAACTCATTTGTCATAAGTAAATCTGGCGTATAAAGTATAACATATCTGGGGAAAAGATGGCATATAAATGTAAATATGCATTCAATGCATTTTCTACAAGTCAATTTGACATAATTCTACACATGAACACTTCAACTCCAGCCTGTTTCGCTTTCATATGCCTTATATGCTTTCATCTAACCTGCAGCCCAGTAATTTTACGACAAATATTTCTCCTGATAAATGCTATAATTCAGCCTGGATCATATCACTTTTGTCATGAATCACAGATTCATGACAAAAGGTGTTGATTGCAGCTGCAGAAACAAGTAAACCTGCAGACGTGTGCTGCATATTTCTAGTTTATCTACGAGATTAACTGGTTATCTTCCAGAAAATTCGTATTCCAAACTAATAGATTTCTGACACTAGATACAAATAAGTAGATTAAAATAAAAGTATTATTTCTTTGTGTTGTATTTAGTCATCCTTTTGTCTTGGCATCTTGCCTCTATCTCTCTTCTTGCTTGTAATGTGAATGACGCACGTTGCCAGCTTTCTTGTTAATGTGTGTGTGTCTGTTGTTGCATTCCTGCCTATATAAGGCAGAGTGTGTCCTCTAGCCAATACCAAGGGATTGGTCAGATATAAGCAGCCAGTGTGAGTGTGTGCGAGCGTGCTTTACAGTGTGAATAAAAAAATAAATTAAAAAAAATTCCCTTTAAGTATTTTTGTCTTGGTTTGCACTAGTATATATCCTTCAACAATATACATCTGCTTTAGAAACAAATTTGTGTTACGATAATAAGACTTATTTGGGAATAAACCTCACTAGATTTTATATTTATTTTTAAAGCATGAAAAACTATTTTTTCTTTGGATCAAATTGACCAGACTGGACCAGACATAGACACACACAGCCCTAGACTTATAAAAAATAATAATCCATTATTTTACAAATTGAGCCTTTAAAGGTTAGACATGTAGCCAGTTTCCACCAAAGTCAGAAACATCTCTGACACTGTGAACTTTGTGATATAAAGTTATTTTTGAAAGACATGCCGAGCAAGTGATTATGTTTGATTCAATGAAGCTCTGACACACACACAGATCAGATATTCAGTGAGGAACAAAGTGCCAAAAGAGGCATTTTGATTTTCTGCTTGGAATCAGTTAAAGTCTGAAGAAGGAGGAACCAGTGGCACAGGGAAAGAAAAATGAGATGTGTGGGTGTGTGTGTGTGTGTGCGTGTGGACAACCGGAACCGGAAACACTTCCCATAACACCCGATGTACTTGCTACATTGTTAGAAGAATGGCATCTACGCTAATATTAGTCTGTTTCTTTCTTATTCTGAGGCCACCATAGCCACCAGATTCAGTCTGTATCCAGATCAGATGGTCACTGCAGTCACCCGGATCCAGTACATATCCAGCCCAGATGGTGGATCAGCACCTAGAGAGGACCTCTACAGTCCTGAATGTCAGTGGAGATCAGGACAACTGGTCTTCCCCAGTGAAGACCTTGTCTCCTAGACGGCCACCAGGACAAGACCACAGGAACCAGTTGAGTCCTCTGCACAATGTGACTTTGCTGCAGCCTGGAATTGAACTGCTGGTCTGAACTGAACTGGCCCCCTGACTGAGCCTGGCTTCTCCCAAGGTTTTTTCTCCATTCTGTCACCGATGGAGTTTTGGTTCCTTGCCCCGCCTCTGGCTTGCTTAGTTGGGGACACTTAATTTCCAGCGATATCGTTGACTTGATTGCACAGATACTACTTAAACTGAACTGAGCTGGATGATGACATCACTGAATTCAATGATGAACTACTGAAAATCGAGTGTTTACTATTGTCATTTTGCATTATTGACATACTATTTTCCTATTTAATGCTGTACAGTTGCTTTGACACAATCTGTATTGTTAAAAGCTCTATATAAATAAAGGTGACTTGACTTGACTTTTTGCATTCATTATCAATTCTAAATGCCCATTTAAAAAAAAATGCAATCGGGTATGTGTGTATTTTTGGGAATATGTATGTGTGTGTGTTTGTGCGTACCTTTGTCTGGTTTTGCTGAAAGCTTTAATAACAGCGGTTTTTCTTCTTGGTATTGTGGACTTCATTTTCTGCATATTAAAAACCCACACATTTGCACACCGGTTATACACATCACAAAATCATCAAACTCACATATATCACATAATTACGGTGGCCGAGGGAGCTCAACATGCTGAGAACTTCAGAAAACTCATGCAAATAGAAAAATCACCAGCAAATTAATACTCGCAACACAATCAAACACAAAAACACGCTGCAAATGCTCACAACACAAACAAACAAATAAAAACAACCCCTGCAAATATTCACAAGACAAACAAATAAAGAAATGCGCTGCAAATGCTCACAACACAACCAAATTCTCCTTCGCGATGGCGCCGACGCTGATGGCTGCCTCCGTGGCATGCTCCGCAGTTGTTTTTATGTTTTTGTTAGTTTGTCCTGTCTTTAGTTATATCCCTGCAATCAGTTTCACCAGAGACAAATTGCTGGACATTCGGAAGTACACACCACCCGATATTTCACCGGTTTTCGATTATTCTGATGTGTTGCTGGACATTGTAGTCGGGGGAGCTGCGGCGCTGATCAAGCACTTCAGGACGAGCAGACGGGGGATGAGAGCCGGCGCACTCGTGAAGCTCAGAGAGAGCGCAGATTCAGAACGCCGTTGCCTAGCATCCATCTGGCGAACCTCCTTTCAGCTGTTCAGAGCGGACCGCGACGCAGAATCAACGGCGAAATCACGCGGCGGCGGGACATGCTTTTACATCAGTGAGAGGTGGTGTACAGATGTAGCTGTGTTAAAGAAGATGTGCTGTTCAGATCTAGAAGTGCTCTTCATTAACTGTAAGCCTTTCTACTCGCCGCGGGAGTTTCACTCGTTCATTCTCGTAAGTGTGTACATTCTTCCGCAAGTGCACGTGAGCTCCGCTTTACAGAAACTCGCTGATCAGATCACAGAGACAGAACAACAACACCCGGACACTGTTTTAATCATTCTCGGGGACTTTAATAAAGCAAATCTCTCCCGTGAACTGCCAAAATACAGACAGCACATCACATGTCCCACCAGAGACAGTAATATATTGGATCACTGTTATACCACAATAAAGAATGCACATCACTCTGTTCCACGGGCAGCTTTGGGGCTCTCTGATCACTATCTGGTTCATCTTATACCGACCTACAGGCAGAAACTGAAATCAGCTAAACCTAAGCGACAGCTGAAAACTCATCTCTTTCGAAGCTACTTGACTTCATCATAAAAAAAATAAAAATAAAAAAAAACTCTCTTTATTTATTCCTTCTCTTTCTAGCTTGTACTTATTTGAACAATGTCTAATAACTTGGTATTACAACCACTTCTTGTGTCTGTTTGCCTCTCTTAAGAAGAATCGCTTTATGTATCCCCCAATTGTAAGTCGCTTTGGATAAAAGCGTCTGCTAAATGACTAAATGTAAATGTAAACGCTCCACCATCATCCCGTCAAAAAGAAATCCAAAATTACAGGACTTAATGACTACAGGCCTGTGGATCTAACATCTGTGGTCATGAAGTCTTTTGAAAAACTGGTGCTGGCCCACCTGAAGGACATCACTGGACCCTTGCTGGATCCTCTTCAGTTTGCCTACAGAGCAAACAGGTCTGTGGATGATGCAGTCAACATGGGACTGCATTATGTTCTGCAACATCTAGACAGACCAGGGACTTATGTGTGGATCCTGTTCGTGGACTTCAGCTCGGCCTTTAACACTATCATCCCAAACCTCCTCCTGCTCAAACTATCTCAGCTCTCCGTGCCCACCTCCATTTGTCAGTGGATCAACAGCTTCCTGACAGACAGACAGCAGCTAGTGAGGCTGGGAAAATACACATCCAGCACCCGTACGATCAGCACTGGAGCTCCTCAGGGCTGCGTCCTCTCCCCACTGCACCTCTAAAGACCCCTCTGTCAAGCTCCTCCAGTTTGTAGACGACACCACACTCATCGGCCTCATTCAGGACGGTGACGAGTCTGCTTACAGTCAGGAGGTTAAAGAGCTGGCTGTCTGGTGCTGTCTCAACAACCTGGAGCTCAACTCACTCAAAACTGTGGAGATGACCGTGGACTTCAGGAGAAACCCCCCTGCACTCACCATCATGGACAGCACTGTGACTGCAGTGGAGTCATTCAGGTTCCTGGGCACCACAATCTCTCAGGACCTGAAGTGGGACACTCACATAGACTTCATTGTTAAAAAGGCCCAGCAGAGGTTGTACTTCCTTCGCCAGCTGAGGAAGTTCAACCTGTCATAGGAGCTGCTGAAACAGTTCTACTCCGCCATCATTGAATCTGTCCTCTGCACTTCTATAACTGTCTGGTTCAGCTCAGCTACCAAATCTGACCTCAGAAGACTACAGAGGGTAGTCCGGACTGCTGAGCGAATCATTGGTACAACCCTCCCTTCTCTTCAAGAACTGTACTCATCCAGAGTGAGCAAAAGGGCTGGCAAAATCACTATGGACCCCTCACATCCAGCACACTCCCTCTTTGAACTGTTGCCATCTGATCAACGCTACAGAGCATTGAGCACCAGAACGGCCAGACACAGGAACAGTTTCTTCCCTCAGGTCATCCATCTCATGAACACTTGACAATAACTGTGAAACACACACTATTTATTCACTCATACACTTATTAATCTAACACACATACTCAGTCTACATTTCAATTTGCACATAATATACCTGTACATACAACTGTCTATTGTTCTATACCTGTACATACAATTGTCGATTTGTATATTTTGTATTCCTTATTTTACTTGTTCTATTTTTTATTTCTTATTTTTATTATCTGTGTTTTTTTGTTCTGTCACTGTCATTCTGTTACACTGTGGAAGCTTCTGTCACTAAAACAAATTCCTCGTATGTGTAAACATACCTGGCAATAAAGCTCATTCTGATTCTGATTCTGATATACAGAAACGCGCTGCAAATGCTCATAACACAACCAAATACAGAAATGCAAGTACAGACCTCAACGGGAGAACCCCAACAATGCCAAAATTACCGCAAAAAAACGAAAAGTAACCATGTATTTTGTTGTTGTTGTTGTATTGATTACCATTTGTATAACCACAGTTGTACAAATACCATGGTTAAAGGTGCAATAGGTGATTGTCTTCAGAAACATTTTTTGTTATGCTGGTTGAAAGTCACTTCACATCCCGATAGCAATCATTCAGTTAAGTGGTCTAAATGTATTTGTCTGTATTTAAATATTCTGTGGAAGGCGTAGGATCAAGAAATGTTCGTCCAATCAAAATGCTTGATCCGAGTATGTATTAGCATACCTCTGCGCACCCTGTTCGCGCAGACAGGATACGTCATCAGCGCGTTCACGCACACTGTGCAGACTGCAGACAGAGCGAGGATGGCAGGCAAACATCAACAATCTGATCTTCCTTTCTGGTATTGTAGTACTTTTAAAGATTTCTCACCGGTGAATGACACATGATGTAGCCCAGCGGTTAATCCAGTCCTCGCGCCAGCTCGTTTCGAAGTAAGCTACGTGCATGAACTGTGTTCCGATCGATATGATCCCTACACAGTGTTCATTGCTCCCTACTCCCTGAGCAGGGGAAATCTGTTGAAGTTTACTTCACTTCGGAACATGGGCTGGAATTGGGAACAGCTGATGTAGCCTATTGTAGTAATGTTGTCTCTGGTCTGTGAGCGTAAATGCGTTCAGGGGCCGTGGCTTTGACGGCAATAGGTTGTTTGCACATGACGTCACTGATGACGCGCGAAATGCAGCTGGAGGGCAGGAAGTGATTTTTCTCTCCATTGAAATCACTAGCAGAAACTCAAAATGCCAGTGTTTTGCGTTGTTTATGGATGCTTAAATTGGCCAAACCGAGAAACCACAAGGAGGTTTTATCGTGTACGAAAATGTGTTGTTCATAAGTGGGCAAAAGTCAAGAAGTTGATTGAAAAACGCAGGAAAACGTGGAAAAACTTGAAAAACTTGTAAACCTGTGTCCCCCCCACATTTAATATCATGTAAATTTGTCCCCCGCACTTTTTCGGGCAAGTGTGTTCGCATAGAGGTTTTCAAGAGCCGGTGTGAATAAATATTCAAAGAGACAGGATAGTCTGTGCATGATCTGATGTTTTATTCGGACCCAGAATAAGGCAAGATGAACATCACGAAGCGCTAAACACTCCGTGCAGTGTATGTTTCATTCATACTCGAAGCCGGAGAGCACTCTCCCGCAGAAAGTCGTATGAGGAAATTCCTAATATGGACAAAAGCGTCCAGCTATTGCTGTATGAAAACAGTTGTTTTCAGAAAAACAGAAACGTTTGGAAACATGAAGACTTTAAACATACGATTGCGGTATGGTATGGGATTGACATTATGGTTTATTTGTATTTGTCAAGTCATCTCCAGGTAATAAATAAAGTATATGAACAAATGCTAACTGACATAGCATTTATTACAGTATAGAAACTATTCTGCCTTATGTGATTAAAAAAAGTGTTTGTAATATATAAGCAAATCATTATTATTGGTTATTGTCCAGCAGTTATCTGATTTCTAAGCCAATTAAAAGCTAGAAATTAGAGAAAAATTAAAGTTGACAATACACTACCAGTCAAAATTTTTTGAACAGTAAGATTGTTCATGTTTTTTTAAAGAAGTCTCTTCTGTTCACTAAGCCTGCATTTATTTGTTCCAAAGTACAGCAAAACAGTAACATTTTTAAATATTTTTACTAGGCTATTTCAAATAACTGTTTTCTATTTGAATATATTTTAAAATGTAATTTATAGTGATTTCAAAGCAAAATTTCTTGCATCATTACTCCAATCACACTAATCCTTCAGAAATCATTCTGATATTCTGATTCTGATGCTGAAAATTCAGCTTTGATCACAGCAATCATTTTAAAATATATTCAAATAGAAAGCAGTTATTTTAAATAGTAAAAATATTTCACAACATTACTGCTTTTGCTGTACTTTGGATCAAATATGAGTGAGCAGAAGAGACTTCTTTATAAAACATTAAAAATCTTACTGTTCAAAAACTGTTGACTGGTAGGTTATATAGATTACAGAAATGTTATATTGTAATGTTTTATATATATATACATACACATATAGGCCTATATATATATATATATATATATATATATATATATATATATATAACATTT
>NW_015505409.1:869884-878769 GCF_001515645.1 Sinocyclocheilus grahami
TTGATAATCACAACATGTTGGACGTGATCCTTATGTTATAAAGAGGAGCGATTTTTTAACTAAATTGAAATACTGTACTTGCCTGCCATTAAGGCGATGGATATAGGCTAAGCAACTAACCCTGATTGTAAACAAGCTATTTCGAACTTGATCCCGTATATGAGGGATGCGGGGATATATGTCACTCCTGAAACTTTGCTGCATGTACAGGGTGGCTGTTGGTCCTGTTAGCAGCACGTAAAACAACTTTTATTTAAATTCTGAAGCGATTATAGCCTGCCTAGAAAGCGAGCAAATAGCGCTTTCATCTAACGTTAATCACTAAAAAGCTGTCACTCACTTCAATTTATCGCAATCTCACGATTCTGTGAACTGCAAACAATATCTTATTTACATTGTGTCTATGTGTGGCGTTTAGCATTCAGTGACTTCTGACAGTGTCACCCTGTATCTATTTAAATATTTCTTTATTAATATTTTAATATATTATTATATTATTATCTTATATTAACCATTTGCACACACGAGCATTATCCGGCTTCGCTCCTCCCGACCGCAGACGCAGGTTTACAAGCCACTTTTCCCAGAGTTTTTCAGTCAAATTCTTGAATTTTTGTACACGATAAAAACTCCTTGTGGTTTCTCGGTTTGTCCGATTTGAGCATCCATAAACAATGCAAAACACTGGCATTTTGAGTTTCTGCTAGTGATTTCTATGGAGAAAAATCACTTCCTGCCCTCCAGCTGCATTTCGCACGTCATCAGAATCACGTGATTGTAAACAACCTATTGCAGGGAGGGTGGGATATTCGCTTTCAGTGCTATCAGGCTAAAGTTAGCATTTTCCAAGATCTCCTACTGCACCTTTAAACTATGGTTAGTGTAGTATATCCATGGTTAATTTGTGGTTACCATGGTTTAACTATAGTAACCATTTTTTTGTTTTTATTTATTTTTTACATATTAAATGTATTTATTAATTAATTTATTTTAATAGTAAGACCATATGGTACATTTTTGTAAGGAAATTTGTAAAGTAAGTTAGCCAGCTTAAATGTTTCCACAAATGTATTTCGTCATTTTATTTAGGCTAATAATTAAAAAAATGTAAAATAAAAGAAGAGGCAAAGGAATCATATAATCAAGATGTAAAAAAACCCAAAAATCTCACCTTTCAGAGCAAACATTGATAAATATGTCCCAGCCATGTTCACCCCTTTGCGGTTCCCATAAACATTTCCGATGTGGTCTGTGCCTATTTGCAGCGCGTTTCTTTAATTGGTTGTGTTGTGAGTATTGCAGTGCATGTGTTGTCAAATTGATGAAGATGTTTTCTTAATGTGCAGGTGTTTTTTTCTATTTGTATGTGTTTTTTTATTTGCAGCGCATTGAGCTCTCTCGGCCACCATACATAATACTTAATTCAAGTATTAATGAATGAAGAGAAAACTAAAACAAATATTCATTTATTTAGTAACTATAGCAACCATCCGTGCAGTAATAGAAGAAACTATTCACACCAGATAATCTCCTTTCTTCATATGACATCTGGTGTGAACGCTTCACTGACCTTTCAAAAAGAAGAGTTGGTAAGGGCTTGTCACCCTTTGTTTAGTAAAAAATAAATAGATCACAGGCAAAATTGCAAAAAAGAATGCACAATATTAGTCTTTTATTATTAATGGAAATTATTTCATAATCTCTAACAAATACAAAGGATCCTAATAGGATCAAAAAGGATTTTCACAAAGAATCAAATAAGATTATTTTACACATGGCCCCGCATAATTTTAACTCAAATAACGTTCCATAAAAAAGATTTCCCAGGCTTCTGATTTCATGAATGCAAATATAAAAGTATTGAGTCTCTATCTGATATGATATCCCAGTAAGCACACTACATATCACAAAGACATCTGTTAAAGATCTGGAAAGCACTGCAGTCTAAAAGTGGCAGGGAACGTGTGGAGACATAATGCAGATGAGCAGATGTTCTTAAAAGAGAAAACTTCATATAGTGAAACATATCAAGTATGCCTGGGCAACATGTATGTGTGACATCAAGACACATGGGTCTGAATGAAAAAAACGAAAAAAACACTGACAGTACAATCCATGTGAATCATGTATCTTGTTTCAAAGTCCTGAATATGTATTCACCACCTTTGTTTATAGATAATAAA
Organism: Sinocyclocheilus grahami; assembly: GCF_001515645.1. Taxonomy (NCBI): domain Eukaryota; kingdom Metazoa; phylum Chordata; class Actinopteri; order Cypriniformes; family Cyprinidae; genus Sinocyclocheilus; species Sinocyclocheilus grahami. Next base: position 872,068 of record NW_015505409.1, read on the forward strand.
ACTAAGAAAAACCAGAGTGAGTTAGACTGGAGTAATGTTACATCGGTGTAAGAGCAGTATTTACTGTAAGAGTAACTTTAGTTAGATACCTTCTGTGCTCAATCTCTAGCAACCTTTTTGAATCGATTAGGAAAATTAGGAAATTAAATCAATTAGGAAAGTCCCTATGCTAAAGCCCAGCCTTGCAGACATCATTTTATAAACCACAAATTGAAAAGCAGATGCTCAACTAAATGTCAAAAAAACAAAAACAACCATTCTACAAAAAAGTGTGACAAATTTAACTTTATTCCTTAATCATTAACCACATGCCAAGTAAGCATAGAATTAACCACTAAACTATATAACAACAAATTATATTAATACATCTCTAAATAAAATAAAATACATTTCTTTCACTCATAGATCAAAAATTTTTTTAACAGCATTCCAGGAGTTATGCAATTTTGTGCCATGACTAGAATGGAATCCATTTAATGTGAAGTTGATGTAAATATGCAATACCGAGAAAGGCAGAAGAGCTTTTTCTAAGGATTGAATGCTCTTGAGTGTCCGCCTAATGCATTGCATGAATAGCGGCCATGCACTCCCCCTTCTAAACACTATCTGACTTAACACACTGTAATCTAAATGGCATCTTCATTTTGTCCTGCTCCTTCGTCATCCTCCTCTTCCTCCTCCACTCGACCTGAGTACATTAGCTGGAGCGCCTTTCACTTCCATTTTATTTCATCAAATGAAAAAGAACCTCCAGTGAATAGCCACAGTAAATGCCACACACAAACACACGCTGACATAACACCTTCAGCATCATTGCTCAATCCCATTATTGGCCCAAAAAATACTACTAATAACAGACTAGATTTTTTTTTCAACCATTTTCATTGTGATAATCTTTGCTGAATACAGGCCAATCTGCTCTTAATTTGCTGTGTAGCCTTTAAGCTAAATGTTACACTGAAATATGCAGCAATTACCTCCAGGAACCAAACCAAGAGGCTATATTTAGTTTAGGTAGAGGCTTTTGTATTTAGATACCACTTACCACCAGTAACAATATTAAATATGAGCTAAAAGCATGCATTATCACTAAATGCATAACACGTTTAAGAAAAATTCTGACATACAGCTCACATACCCTCAGTTTGAGGTCCAATCAAGGACATCTCATGTGAACATATACACACACACACCTTTTCTTCCACAGGCCTCGTCACCGGTCCACTTCTGGTAGAATGAAGGTCAGTGCCGTTTGAGACCCTCTGACGTGGACTCATTTTCATCCATCTCCCTCAATCATCCTCGGCAAGGCTTCTCTAAATCTTCTCATTCACAGAAAACATGCATCAATTCCTACAAAGGAAAGGATATCGGATTGTCTTTAAGAATATGAATATTTTTTTCAATCATAAAGGGGTTTGGTTTTATCACCCTGATGAGAAGTTGTCTGAATCTTGGTGTGAGGAACTTTACCCACACAACCCATCTCCCGTCCCCCCCACAATTTTTTCTTTTCCTTTTAATTTTCATTACTGTCCTCTTCCTTTTGCCCTCCCTCCTTGGCAAGGCTTTCTCATTTCTTTCCCTGTTTTCTTTCTCTCTCTGTCCCGTTTCCATTACACACATTCTTTCTGTCTCACTCTCTCTCTAAATATGGACATGGAGGTTCAATGTTCTACATTCACTGAAGTTCCAAGGCCCCCCACTGGATGTTATAGTCACTACAGGAACTATGAAAATTAAGTTCAGCTTTGCAATCAGCAGCATTTCAGTATTTTGAATGCTGCTTTGAAACCACTCATGATGACCGCTTAACAGTCCAGCTCAGGCCCGGACTGGCCATTGGGAGCACCGGGAGAATGCAAAATCCTGGCGGGTGATTTGGCCGGCTGTCCGTTTTTTTTTAGTTATTATTATTATTATTATTAATATTTTCATGATCATGTGACACTGAATTCTGCAGTAATGATGCAGAAAATTCAGCTTTTTTATCACAGAAATAAATTAAGTTTTAAAATATATTCCAATTGAAAGCAGTTATTTTAAATAGTAAAAATATTTCACAATATTACTATTGCTGTACTTTGGATCAAATAAATGCAGGATTGGTGGTGGGGGGGGAGGGCAGAGATATTGGGGCAAATGAAAAAAAGGGAAAGGGAACTAAAGGTGCAGTGCAAGAGAGAACCTTTTATTATTTTCCACGGCCCCAGACTAAGGATTTAAAACTTTTTATGTGATGGCCTTACAAATAATAGGGTTGTCTGTAGTTTCAGAAATTGTTGTGGATGTATGGGCTATGTACAGAAAAAAAAGGGCCGAAATCGCCAGGATTGGTGGTGGGGGGGAGGGCAGAGATATTGGGGCAAATGAAAAAAAGGGAAAGGGAACTAAAGGTGCAGTGCAAGAGAGAACCTTTTATTATTTTCCACGGCCCCAGACTAAGGATTTAAAACTTTTTATGTGATGGCCATACAAATAATAGGGTTGTCTGTAGTTTCAGAAATTGTTGTGGATGTATGGGCTATGTACAGAAAAAAAAGGGCCGAAATCGTGCCTTTTGGGGTACAACAGCTTGTCACTGGAGCAGTACCCTTAAAAGGACATATTTGTTCATTTTTTACCCCTAATAGGTAGGCCTACAAATTAGTACCTTAAGGGTATGAATTACTACTCTAAGGTACTAATATGTTCCTATTAAGGGTAAAAAAGGTACAAAGATGTCCTTTTAAGAGTACTGCTACAGTGTCAAGCTGTTGTACCCCAAAAGGTAAAATTGTGGCCCCTCTTTTTCTGTGTGGCCTGGATGAGTGTGAGACTTCCTGGCCTGAAATTGCGTCCCAGTCCGGCCCTGGTTCAGCGTCGTGCTGAACGTGCAGAACTAATGGCCACATCTCAAGCGCAGTTTCACGGGTTCATGAACCAACTGGTGAAAAATACCAGTAAATAGAAGACAAATTAGCTAGCTTTTGAACTGTAATATATCAAGCAGCAACTAACAAAGAAAAAAATAATTTTCAAAAAGCGTTAGAAAGTTTTAATTCATGGGTCATAAGACCTGCAGAGGAAGCTCTGCCCACCGGTGCAACAGAGCTGTGGTCTGAGGTCACACAAGAGGTTTAATCATATTGCCTCCATCTTGTTACTTTTTCCCTCACAAAATTATCAGCACTTGGACACAGACAGTGTCCAATTTTTTAATGTCTATTTTTAACTGTTTATGCATTTACTTAGATCTTATTCAGAATTCGGAAACATCATTTATAAAGCTGTTTACATTTACATTTAGTCATTTTGCAGACGCTTTTCACCAAAGCGACTTACAAATGAGGACAACAGAAGCAATCAAACCAACATTACCACATCATTTGTCATTGCATTAGAGTGGCCCAAAGTGTTACATTTAAATGGCACTCTAAATGTACACACTTCATTGCATTAAACAAATACACCAAGCAGCATCTGCCAACAAATGAGGTTTGACCTTTTCTTTTTTTGGTCTTAAAAAAAAAGTCATTAAGTGTTTTTACATGTAAAATACACTGATAATTATCAAATATCACTAAGTAAATAAGTTAAAATAAAAATAAATGAAATGGCCTTTTCTCTGTTTCAGTGAAAAAACATGAGAACACAGGAGTTTACATGCAGAGTTGGAGTAATAGTGAAAAACCAAAAAAACAGTGAAAAACCATTGTGTGCCAATCACTTTTTCATTCCAATTAAGAGTTTAAAGAACACTGTGTAATACTCTTTTTCTCTGTTCTGTTCTCAGTGTGTGTTTGTGTAGGTGTCTTTGTAAAGAGTGACGTCTTTGTAAGAGTGCAAGGGCCTGGTACACAGCTGGAAGAATTCCCAGAGCTAAAGTCAGAGAATCAAGAGCTTAAAAATCACCAGAACTCATGCAGGGTCAAATTTATTAATTCATTCATTCTGCCATATAAAAATAAGTGCAGGAGAGGCTGATGAAAACACTTGCTTAAGACTCGTCATGAAGTAACAAACCCAACTTCTCCTTTAAGACAAACGGAATAGTAGAACTTCCCCTTTAAGATATGGGCCACAACATTAGCTGGTTGAGTGTTGAAATGATGATTGCACACACATCTGATTATTAACAAAGATATGGAAAGCTCACTCACACCTCACATATGGCCACACATACACAAACATATGCACAACACACAACCACACAATGAGCAAGAGAACCCTATAATTTTGTCCACTGTATATTAATAATCACAGATTAACAAACAAGAAGAACTTCTTCTCTAGTGAACAGTGTTTAAATATCATTTAAATACATACCCAACCACACACACACACACACACACACACTTATAGACATAAGTAGTACAACATTCATGCACAAATATAACCAGACTGGACACACACACTGTAATAAGCAAACAGATGCACACAGCAAAATTATGAGACATTATTAAAACATGTTCAACAGAAAATAAACAAACCAAATAGATTTTTATTTTACATTTGATGCTTTGATAGGAGCAGATAAAAGCATCTATATGCGTGTGAGAGTGTGATACGAGTGTATGTGAGTCATCATGACTAGTGTTGTTGTACGCTTTGCTGATCTATATCTCCATCTAATCACACTGAAAAGCTGCAGCAAGATCTGATCTAAACCAGAACCAAAACCAGCATAAGCAAGACCCAGATCTCTCCGAACCAAGCTTCTGATAAAATAAAGCTATACCTTAAAACAACTCCCTTTCTCTCTTTTGTGTGTGTGTGTGTGTGCTATTTTGGCTACTGCAGATAACTGCATGACAAGCAGAAAAAAACCGAGAAGAGGTGTCTCTTCGAAGGAAGTGTTTTTTTTTTAGAAGGTGTAACTGAAGTTTCTTTCTCGCTCTTTCTTTCTTTCAAACACACTCTGTGAGAATCAGGCCTGAAACACTGCTGTTGTGACATGCTCTCAGCCGCAGTGTGGAGGGTGGAGGCTGCTGCTGAGCGGTCATAGTTGTGAGTCATGATCACTGAACACAAGCTTTAATGAGTGAATTCAGAAAAAAAGTAAATCATGTCCACTTCCATACATATTCTGATCCGGTTTCATAGATATAAAATTGGAGGGTATGAGTCAAGCCGGATACATGTTTGTATAGTCGTTTCTCCATCTGCTGTTTTTCTTAGCATACGTTTTTTTTTTGTGCTGTAAATCTTACAATATGAATGTAACTGCACATTAACATAATTGTCAACCTCAATAGCATGCATGCCTTCAATAACATGCACTACACACTCTTTCCCTTTCCAGAACTGCATTATCATAATAACCATCCTTTGCACTCTCATTATGCTCCTCTTCTTTTTCCCTCTCTTCCAATGAAAATTTTATGAACAACAATGAAAAAAAATAAAAAAATCAATGAGCAGATGAACCAGTAAGATCTTCATGTCCACAGTAGCCAGCGCTATCACTTAATAAATTCATGTAACCTTGGAAGGGATGTCAAATGTGTTGGCTCTTTCTACACAGGACCTTACAGGAACCTCCTCATCAACACAAGACAGTAGCGGCTACACCAACTAATGAATTAGTAGTTCGGGTACTGTTAAAGGACAGTTGCTCAACAAATGTTCTTAAAATATATTTTAAACACTGTATAATTCCTGTTTACACAGCACAGTCACTATGTGCACTGTTCATTTTAGACTTGGATGTCATGTCAGTTAAGCTTATCCTCTACAGAGGAAAATGAGGAAAGTTTCAGCATGTCTCTATGTCATTATCTTTATATGGTAAGTTACATGTAACAAATATAATTGGAATTATGCAAATGTAAACTTAAAGTGCTTCGATAACCCCCGAGACCCATGAAATCTGCTAAATGAAATTACAGGCTTCACTGTTCTTGCACTGTTTTTGTCATTTAAGGCAGCATGAGTCTGGCAATGGAAATATGTGAGATTTTCTAACCCACATCGTCTCGTGAGACAGACTCACAAGCTGGTCGATGGAACACCGATGCTGCATGCTGTGCCATGACTCATCTAACATGAGGAAAACATTAAGGAATACTAAACATTTGCTTTAATCAGACAAAATGTGTGGAACTTTTTGTCCATAATTCATGTGAAGCTGCAGATCCACTTTAAAGCTTTTGTGCAACTGTGTTTGAATATCTAATGCATGCTATTCATTTAGCATATACTTAAAGTAACTTGCAGTATACACATATTACTGGAGCAACCTCGAGTTAATTGTCTTTCTCAAGGACACATGAAGGACTCATGACCTGTTCCCTTTCAGTCAAATTGGGATATCGCTTCGATAGACCAATCTACTTCGAGTGTAAACTAAACGAGCCAATGCACATTGGCATGCAATTATTGCATCCAGCTGCCGCTGATCAGAGCGTGAGTATAATAAGGCAGCAGGTGCAATGCATACCAGCTTTTTGCTTCAGAGCCGAGCGACAACATCGTTCTGCTCTATGTTTATTTCGAGAACTACGAGTTCAGCACGCTCTCGAAAGCTTTCTGTGTTGGCGGGACGGCGCTTCAGCGGTGGTCGTTCCAGTGTCGAGTGGGTTGCGCACTTCAGGCTGCACTACCCCCTGTCGTGTTGCAAAGCGGCCATCTCCCCTGTGCGCCTCAGCACTAAAAGAGCATTTCCTAAAAAAGACAAATTTCTCTAAAAGAGCTACACGGGTGCGTCTTTATAAAGACGAC
>NW_015505409.1:879303-934296 GCF_001515645.1 Sinocyclocheilus grahami
GCTCACAAGCTGCCCGAGCTGGGTCCCTGTGTTCCCTGCGGGTACGGCTGTGGTCCCACTGGTCCCGCTTGTACGGTTTCTGGGCGCTTGGTCAGCACTACCCAGCCTGTCTCGCTGGCTTCTGCGAACCATCAGTCTCGTCTATGCGATTCAGTTCGCCCGGTGCCCGCCCAAGTTCAGCGGTATCCGCTTCACTACAGTGAAGGCGGCCGATGCCCCTGTTCTACGGGAAGAGATCGCAGTCCTACTGGCGAAGGATGCGATAGAGCCAGTCCCTCCAGCCGATATGAGGTCGGGGTTTTACAGCCCTTACTTCATTGAACCCAAGAAAGGCGGTGGGTTACGGCCAATCTTGGACCTGCGAGTTTTGAACCGGGCCCTTCATCGGCTACCGTTCAAGTGTGTCCATCCCCGAGATTGGTTTGCAGTGATCGACCTGAAGGACGCGTACTTTCATGTGTCGATCCTTCCATGCCACAGACCATTTCTGCGGTTTGCGTTCGAAGGACGGGCATATCGGTACAAGGTCCTGCAGTTGAATACGTTCAAGGGCAGGACAGTGGTCCCACTGATACTTTTTCTGGCACTTACACCGCTCGGCCTGTTACACATGAGACCGCTCCAGCACTGGCTTTATGGCCGAGTCCCAAGGTGGGCGTGGAAGCGCGGCACTCACCGGGTCCAAGTTACAACGGCCTGTCGCCAAACCTTCACCCCGTGGTCAGATCTTGTGTTCCTCCGGGCAGGGGTGCCCCTAGAGTAGATCTCCTGTGGTCTACACGGATGCCTGCACCACCGGGTGGGGTGCCACGTATAACGGGCATGCAGTCTCAGGGGTTTGGACGGGCCCGCAACTGCATTGGCACATCAATTGCCTAGAGTTGTGAGCAGCGCGCCTGGCCTTGAACCGTCTCAAAGGGTGCTTACGAATTCCCCCAGTGAGCCTTCTCGCACAGACACTGTGCAAAATCCAGGAGGACGAGGGGCAAGTCATGCTAGTGGCGCCATATTGGCCCACTCGGACCTGGTTCCCGAGCTAGTGCTCCTCGCGACAGCCCCTCCTTGGCCGATTCCTCTGAGGAAGGACCTACTGGGGAGAATGGCGACTCCATCCCCAGACGGTCCAGCTGATTTGGAGACGTTTCGGAGCCGCTCAGGTAGACCTGTTTGCTTCTCCAAAAACCTCTCACTGCCAGGTGTTTTACTCCCTGACCGAGGGAACATTCAGCACAGACGCACTAGCACACAGCTGGCCGCGGGGCCTACGCAAGTATGCAGCCGATTCCTCTGAGGAAGGATCTACTGACTCGGAGACAGGGCACCGTTTGGCACCCGCGTCCAGACCTTTGGAAACTCCATGTCTGGTCCCTGGACGGGACGTGGAGGTTCTAGGTGACCTACCCCAGGAGGTAATGAACACCATCACTTTGGCAAGAGCACCGTCTACGAGACACGCTTACGCCTTGAAGTGGAACCTGTTCGTCGAGTGGTGTTCTTCTCGCTGAGAAGACCCCCGGAGGTGCCCGATTGCGGTCGTGCTTTCCTTTCTGCTGCAAGGGCTGGAGCGAAGGCTGTCTCCCTCGGAAAGTCCGTAGGTAAGCATGACCTCGTCATCAGGTTCCTTAGATGGGCCAGGAGGTTGAATCCTACCCGGCCCCCGTCTATACCCTCTTGGGACCTGTCTCTAGTGCTAAAATCACTACAGCAGGGCCCATTCAAGCCTTTGCATTTAGTTGAGCTAAAGTTTCTTTCATTGAAAAAACTGCTCCTGCTTGCACTGGCCTCCATCAAGAGGGTAGGGGACCTGCACGCATTTTCAGTCAACGATTCGTGCCTAGAGTTTGGGCCGGCTGACTCCCAGGTAATCCTGAGGCCCCGGCCCGGCTACGTGCCCAAGGTTCCCACTACACCCTTCAAAGACCAAGTGGTGAACCGGCAAGCGCTGCCCCCGGAGGAGGCAGACCCAGTCCTGGCTTTGCTCTGTCCCGTCCGAGTATTAAGGTGCTACGTAGACCGGACACAAAGCTTCAGGACCTCAGACCAGCTCTTTGTCTGTTACGGAGGCCGGCAGAAGGGGAATGCCGTCTCTAAGCAGAGGATGGCCCACTGGATTGTGGATGCCATCACCCTGGCTTATCAGGCACAGGGTGTGCCCTGCCCATTCAGGCTGCGAGCTCACTCAACTAGAAGTGTTGCATCCTCCTGGGCGTTGGCTCGTGGCGCCTCGCTGACAGATATTTGTAGGGCTGCGGGCTGGGCGACCCCCAACACGTTCACTAGATTCTATAGCCTCCATGTGGAGCCGGTATCCTCCTGTGTTCTCACCTCAAACGGGTAGTGGCGCCGAGAGGCCCCGGTTAGTGTCGGCTTGCTAAAACTGCTCCAGAGCGTCCTACAGCAGACCCTGTTGAGATCCTCCGTCACCCTCGGCAGTGGATTGGCTCGGTTAGTTTACACTCGAAGTAGATTGGTCTATCGAAGCGATATCCCAATTCGTCGGTCATTACGTGACGTCTCCTTTCCCTCCTTCAGGGAACAAGGGTTACCATACGTAACCGAAACGTTTTTACTCAACAGTCAATTTAGCTTCTATTTTAAAACAGCATTTATTCCATTGTAAATTCCAAATAGAGCTGAAAAAAACAAAAAAAAACCTTAAGGATTATCAGAAAGGATGTTGGTTCATAAAACAGCTGATCAGCTGTTTCCTCACAAAGGTCATTGGACTAAACTCTGCTTGAAGAATGTCTTTCACTTACATCCATTCAAAAAAAGCCATCCCATTCTCACCCCCAACATAGCCATGGCATACAAAGTGAAGATGATGATACACGGGACAACTTTTTTGAGCAGTGTTTCTTGGGCATTTTTCTCATTGAGAATTGGATACTTTAGATTGGTTGTGGGCTCTGTGTCTCACCTGGTTGCCCGCTGACAGCAATATTGCCCTGCAACATTGCTCAAAAAGTTTCCCCGTGTATCGTCACCTTGATTGAACATAACCATAATGCGGCAAATTGGCTAGCTGCATTTGGCAAGTTGGTGGGTGTTAATTTCAGTTCTTAAACACAATACTGATAGCTCATGGCTCACAGGGGCAGACATTATCACTTCTTTTGACTTTTGATGAGTCAAAAAGCTATTTAGCACTAACTTTAAGTTTGTTAAGGTTTTTAACCAGCCGAAGCAATGGGAACATACACGTTTGAACAGTAAGTCTGTTCTCTTCAATGCATGTACACTGAACAATAACATTTTTATAAAAGCACATTGCGGTGTGCTAAAATGACAGTAAGTGGCAGGAAGGCACAGCGGGTGTAAATGCCCAGGACAGCCAAACACTCAAGCTTGATTAGACTGAACTAGCACACAGCCGGTGACCTGTTTGCATTAACTTGACTATTCCTACACCTCTATAATGATTCAGTCATTCTCAATGGGGAAAAAGACTCATCATCAGCCATTAAATTAGCTGTTTCCTATATCCTTGCATGTATGAAAAACAAACCATTGCTATAAACAACAATGTGAATGTCTTTGCACAATAAAAATAGAGTATTTATTTACTATTAATTTATATTACTTCTGGTGACATGTAAAAATTATTTTATAGGCTACTAAATCATTTAATTGTGTGAATTGATCAGGGCTGCATTTCTTCAAAAGCATCACAAGCCTTAGTGGATTGCAGAGACCATTAATGCCAATGGTTTCAGCACAGCCCAGATTGGTTTAATATAATAATTTTGAATTATTTAGTAACCTATCTAAAATTCAGCTTATAAAGTACAAAGGCAGTCAAACTACAACCCAACTTGAAGATCCAGTGATACCAATGAGCTTGATGCTTGACCAGGCCATCTGCCTAATGGGAAGGTCTATGGTTGAAATTGTGCTCAGTCGTCAGCAGTGTTGAGGCATGAAGAGAAAAAGTATGAAAACTCTCACAACACCAGACCTCAGAGCATCCAACATCCTCACCAGAAATTCACCACATGATAGCTGAGCACAAAGTCACCAATCAACCACAAGAGCAGTCCTTGAAAAATTTGCCCATTGCAACTGGACTCTAAAAACAGCTCAGCTGCTGGCAGCACTACGAACCTCAAACTTGAACTTTCCCCTGTGTTCTCAAATTGTTTAAAAGGCACCTGAAGGATGAAAGTCAAAGCTTCTTTATCAGACTGGCAAAGAATCAATTCCTCACTTCTCAAAATGATGGGTTAGGGTTAGGGTTAGTGTTTACAATTTACACTTCATTAAACTGTAACCCATCACTTCCAGCCAGTGACGCTGAGCAGCAGGAGGGCTAAAGACTTTTTCGTTTTTTACCCACTGCACTTTAATACAGCAAGTGAACCCATGTACTGATTAAAAAGGTTGTTGGAATGAATTTGAGTTTCAAATTATTTTTCCATTAGTGAGGACAACATTTCTATTACCGAGGAGGGAAAAAGGTATGTTTATGTCAAGGAGAGAACTGCTGGTCTGTGTTTGTGTTATCAAGTGCATTAAAGTATAACTGAATCCCAAATCCATCCAACAGTTTTCAAAGGCTGCAGGGTTAATGCCACTAGAAGCTGGCAGACCAGGCTCTCCACACTCCACAGGAGAACCAAAAATGTGTTACATTTTAGGGTAAAATGTCCGTAAACTTAACAGGAAAAGGTACTGGTTCTGCTAGAACATTATCAATTTTTTATCAATCTATCTATCTATCTATCTATCTATCTATCTATCTATCTATCTATCTATCTATCTTTTTTTTTTACAGGGAAGGCCAACCCAATACAACACACAGGGCTACAGTTTGTGGAGTAATTTGGCGGGAGAGTTTGTGGCTGTTATTGCAAACTCAGAGCTTTTTTTCTTTAACATTTCACAACTACTTTAACACATATAGTGTTGTCTCTTAACCTCCAGATATTTCCTGCTCTGAAGCCTGCGTGTTATCTTCCCCCTTTTACTTCCTCCTTGTGCTGGTGGCTTATTAGTGATCACACACATGCTGTCCGCTTCACACAAACACTCATCTGCACCTGATACATACATGCCCCGAAGAGCACACGTCCCTGTGGACGGGCACTGAATCCCAAATCCATCCAACAGTTTTCAAAGGCTGCAGGGTTAATGCCACTAGAAGCTGGCAGACCAGGCTCTCCACACTCCACAGGAGAACCAAAAATGTGTTACATTTTAGGGTAAAATGTCCGTAAACTTAACAGGAAAAGGTACTTAGAACATTATCACATTATCAATTTTTTATCAATCTATCTATCTATCTATCTATCTATCTATCTATCTATCTATCTATCTATCTATCTATCTATTTATCTAACTATTCTTATTTTTTTTTTTACAGGGAAGGCCAACCCAATACAACACACAGGGCTACAGTTTGTGGAGTAATTTGGCGGGAGAGTTTGTGGCTGTTATTGCAAACTCAGAGCTTTTTTTCTTTAACATTTCACAACTACTTTAACACATATAGTGTTGTCTCTTAACCTCCAGATATTTCCTGCTCTGAAGCCTGCGTGTTATCTTCCCCCTTTTACTTCCTCCTTGTGCTGGTGGCTTATTAGTGATCACACACATGCTGTCCGCTTCACACAAACACTCATCTGCACCTGATACATACATGCCCCGAAGAGCACACGTCCCTGTGGACGGGCCACCCCGAAGAGCCCTGTGTATCCAACCAACGGTGAAGCAAGGAACGCAAAAGGTTTGAACATCTTCTCAGCTAGGCTAGAAAGATAACACAAGAAACTATTGTTAAAATAGGAAGAGAAGTGAAGAGAAACAGAGTTGCATGGTGGGCGAACAGAAAGCTCCAGTAAATAATCTAAAATTAGAACTTGTATGAGGTCTTTCATAGGATTTTTTCAATCCTTTTTTCATATTTTATCTCATAATTACCCGATATTTTGAACTGTGTGCTGCTCTCCACTCAAGGCTCTCTTTAGTCTGAAAAATTAACAATTATTGATTATTCAGCTTGTTTGAGTACATCTGACAAACGGGAGGAAGAGGGAGGAGTGAGAGGGACAGATCTTCCTGAACTAAACTTGTTTTAATATCGTTTTCCCCCCTCATCTCTCTAGGTCTATCCATACTTCTACTGGTCTCTCTCTGATCTAGACTCTTCTCTTAGAGTATTTGACAGACTGTGGTTGACACTCGATTTAAGGGGGTGTCAGTTTGTCAAATACCCCAAGAGAGGGGGCACGAGTCTTCAAAGTTCTCGGTCACTTCGTTTGATACAAGCGACCCTGTTACACCCTCATGTTCAACCGTGTGCAGCAGCGCATGTGTAAGTTTAGCTACTTATGCTCAGTGCTGTGTAGATTGCTTACAAATTGCAGTCTGTTACTGATTGTTAGTCTGTTACATGATGAAAATTGCAGTCAGTAATGTAATCCAGATTACTCATTTTAGGTAATTTATTCGGACTACTTTTTGGTTACTTTTAGATAACTTTTGACCTAACTTGTTTATAGATTTGAATGGGATTCTTGTTAGAAAAAGCAAATAGAAATATAGTATATTCCATTCTGTTATCAACATCATGAAACACATTAAACATTACATTACTCCAGGGTTTCCCAAACTAGGGTAAATGAAAGAAGTGCAGCCGGCTTCTGAGTTTATTAAAAAATTTTAATTAAATAACAAAAATTTTAATGAATAATTTAAATAACATTTTTACATTTTGAAGATTTTATGTTTACTTGCATGTCAGTGTGACAGAGAACTGTGAACATGTGAATGTGTTGTTAAATTATTATAAATAAATATTAACATGGACTGAGAGGTGCTTTCATCCTCAAACTCAGAAGCATGATTCGCAAATTAATTTGCATGACATTTATGGGGCCATTCTATATTGTGTATTTTCAAAGCTAAATGATATGACACAGTAGAATTTTTTAGAAAGGAATTTGTAATCATGTAATCCATAAGAAGTAACTGTAATCTGATTATGAGCATTTTAAAATGTAATATAACCTAATTACAAGTACTACATTTTTGGAATCTGATTACAGAGGTAATCATCCAGATTACATGTAATCCGTTACTACCCTTCACTGCTTATTCTTGTGCAAAATGTCTAAGGAAAACATCAAATAATCAGAAGCACAGGATGTTTTCCATATAATCTTTTAGTTTGTGTTTGTATTTATTGGCTCAATATTGCGGCAATCTTTCTGGATGGATAAGCAGATAGATTGGATTAATAGATGAAAAAAACAAATACCAGAAAAGTACTTTTAATGCAGTGCTATCTGTATCACAGATCATTACGTTATAATAAAGTACTCTTACACTCTCAACATGATTTAGACAACCAGGTTTAGCATGACAGTTTGCATGAACAAGTTCCTCGCTACAGACAACTGGAGTTGTGAAATTTGTGTTTCATTATTAGTATGTGTTGTAATGTGTGTGGGAGTGTGCTATCTGTTATCTGTTAATGAAATCTAACCATGTTTTGTTTATATTTAATATGTCAATTCTGTGTACAGTGGCTGTTTATTAGAACATCAAACAATACTTACTAATGGAAATATCCCTTTTAGAAATGAAATTTTAATAAGAAAAGTACATTTGCATTTACAGAAAGAAATACCAGTGCTTGCAAGTCTGCAAACGATTGCTGTTCAAGTTTTTGTTCAGCTTAGGTGTTAGCATCTGGCCTTACAATAATAAAATGTTTGAGTCGCCATTGTCATGACACCCAGCACTCCTCTTGTTTTCTGTCAAGTGTGCATTACACCTATCAGAACTGAACTTCTGAACTGAACTTGAATTTAGGGAGCAAACAAATTTGAATTTAAGCATGTTTCACAAAACCCATCTTGTAAGTGGGGGGGGGGGGGGTTAAATCCATTCAAATTCGAATTTATGAATTGAAAGGAAGCCAATTCTCATAATTGTATATATATATATATATATATATATATATTACAAAACAAAAACATATAATCTGCAAAAAGCAAAGTATAAAAAGAGTCTGTATGCTAAATAACTGCAGAAATTGGTAGTGGGGGGGGGGACACAATTTTAAACAGAATGTTTGAAGAATAACAATACAATGATGGTCCTCGCATACTGTATTAATAAACAACCTTCTTCAAGCAAAGCTGTTGTAAAGCTGGTTGTTTTCTTATACTATCTGTGACATGTAGTGCCCCCAGAACAGCCTGAGGTTAAGCATAGGTTATAAGGTGATTCTTGAGTTCACCGCCTGGGTTTTCTTTGGATGTAGGACCTTTGACTTACTAGCACGAAGCTTTAAGCAGTATTGATCTAATGGTCTTGTGCTGTGTAGGCTAACAATAGTATTAACTTGCTGTTTGAAGTATCCAGTTTGACTCACACATTCACATTGATCCAGAAGGATGTGGTTTTAAACTTCCAAACATGCAGGTGAGTTGGAGGTGAGTCATTTAAAGTCTAATGCACAGTGTCAAAGGCTTTGTGCCTATAAGTGCAATTATTGTAATACATTTTTAAAAGATCTTTCAAGCTAGCAGCTGCTCCATGTAACTTTTTTGGGTTAAAATTATCCAAAATCAATCACTGAGCAAGTACATAACCAACAAGTGTTCAAAACGATCTCCTTGCCTTAGCCCGATTATGTCAAAGTATAACCATAATAATTTGCATGGTTTGACGTGATCTGAACTCACTTTGCGTTCATTAGATTTATTCACCACTGGCAGCACGATTTATTGTAAAACTTTTTTTTAGTTGGTCAGAACAAAACTGGCAGACATGTTACTTGCTCAGATGACATGTGAAACTTCTTATTTTGGACATACTTTCAAAACGTAGTATCTGTAATTCTGAAGTACAGTGAATATCCACACTCATGCGTTGATTGACAGTCCATACACACACCTCAAAACTGGACCAATCAGACACACAAATATTTGTTATATTTAACAAATAATATCTAACGCCCCCTCACCTAACCAAAGGGCCAACTATGAGGGTCTATGGACCCTTCCCCCGAAATGCAACTAACACCTCGCAGCATTGTCAAGGTAACATTTGGTCAGTCATTCCCTTCGCCAAGGGAGTTCCAAACGCTTTTATGAGACAGTAATTCCCTACACCCTTCAAAGAACACACTTCAAGGGTTCTGCCCTTCGAAGGGAGTAGGGCATGCTCACTTCTGTTTGGAATTCGCCCCTAGTTTCCGCCTTCAGTGGTTGTACGCGGTCCTTCATTTTCTCCGCACTCGAGCAGCTGTAACGTCAACAACGCCTTGAAAGCAATCCCGATTCTCTGTGTTTGGATGTAAGACTGAACATAAGAGTTTTCATTTTCTCCCAACATCTGAGCTGCTGAGGACGCTGTGGGTTACTTTGATTTTTCAAGGTAATGCACCTCAAAATATACCTAAATACGTGTATCACTCCAGACTCTTTTGTGAATGTCATGTCGTTATAGTGCTTAGCGTTTTAACCGTATTTGTGTGCGTACATTAAGTATTTTTTTAACTGATCAGCGCCGCGCTTGTGAGATTAGTTTGCGTCGTTCGTAGCGCGAGATTCACTCGGTAGCGCGGTCGCACGGCTCGGTCAGTTGATCCGTGCCGATGACGGGTCAACGTGGTGCAAGCTCTGTAACATCGAGCTGTTTCGTCCCACTTTCAGTGCATTTGGCTTCCCATATGTATGACACCGGGTCTCTCGCTCTCAGTCATGCTGCTTCTACCGGCTGTTTATTGTTGTAGATATGCAATGCAGAGAGATGTATACGCGATGCCATCTTCTGGAGATGGGGCGGGAATATGCAGCTCATTCACATTTAAAGCGATACACTCCAAATCAGCTCTTTTTTTAGACACACCCCAAAAATGACATATTCCAGCTGTTATAATAAATGATCTGTTGGTTATTTTGGGCTGAAACTTCACAGACACATTCTGGGGACACCCAAGACCAATATTACATCTTGTAAAAAGGGACATAATAGGTGTCCTTTAAGCAATTTTTTTTTCGTTGAGAAAATGTTGCATGTGTACCAGATATATATCCGAAATAATCGATATTGAATTGAATCGAATCGAACTGGGAATCGAATCGAATCGCAAGCTTGTGAATGAGAATCAAATCGAATCTTGAAATTTTTGTCAAAACCCAGCCCTAGTAAAAATGATTATTTTCAACCCTCATTCTGACCCTCTGTCTAAAATGACCTGTTTTAAGGGGCGTGTCCTTTAAGGCTTGTCAGGAATCGGCCACTGTTATGATTGGATAACATCATTGCATAGGAAACAGTGTAATGAATCAGCTCATGGGAAATATGAATAATTAATCAGAACTAGTTATAATTAATTATGAACATTTTAGATCCGCTGTAGATATTTAGCTGACCTCTCAGGGTCAACTGTCTTGTCAATTCTAAGAACAATAATTTCCTGGTTAAGGGAAATAACTTCCTTACTGTACAATTCTACAAAAGCTTGTAGCATAAATCTGCATGATTAAGTGACTCCAGTTATGACCAAACAATGAACCACGCCAAGTGTGATACAAGTAAGGTTTTATTAACTACATAAACACTTAAACTAGTCTAACATACTACATAAACACATAAACTGGTCTAACATCCTACATAAACACATAAAACAGTTGGTATAGGAAAGGGTTAAAGCTTAACTCAGTACAGAGAAGAGACATAAGGAATGAAATTTATGGAACCATTTGCATATTCAGCAGATCTACACCTGAGGGAAACGTCAGATTCTTAGTTCAAACACACCTTGGTAAAAAGGTGCAACTGATACTTAAATATTAATTAATACGTATCAATTAATAAGACTAAGTTTGATACTTGCAAGTCTCGTCTGTCTGAAAGAGATTCCTGATGCAATCTTAAGGCCCAAGATTCTGCTGAAGTTGATTGATGAGAAAGAACCAGTCAGAGTCAGAGAATCTTGGTGAAATGGAAAGGTCGAGGCCGAAGCCTGGCACGAGCTTAGGGTTTCCGGGTGCGTTTTTCTCACATCCTCTCAGAATTAAAACAAACCACCGACTCTGGGAGGGTCCCTGGTGTGGGCCTTTAAGGTCGGAGAAGAGTCACGCCTCTCAAGGTGGGCATGTCCAATGAGAAAGGAAGAAATTCCAAGCGGGAGGTTGCAATTGCTGGAGGGTTTTACGACCCTTTGTTCGAGGGCATGGTAACGTTGGTTTTCACAAGACTCACCGGCGCATGCGCAGCGCTGACCTCATACGTCATCCACCCGGAACTGCTTCCCTTTACAACAGTGAGTGCAAGCTACATTAAAGTGATTATTACGTTTTTAATATGGATATTTTTCTTACAAAAACACATCGATTCGCTGCAGAAGGCCTTTGTTCACCCCCCAGAACCGTGTGAGACACTTTTTTTTATGGATGGGCGCATTTTATGTAACTGCTTTTGGACTGATGCATGCAACACCCGCTGAGTGGCATTAAACAGCTTGAAAAATCAAAGACCATTTTTAATATAACTCTGACTGGATTCGTCTGAAAGAAGAAAGTCATATACACCTAAGATGACTTGAGGGTGAGTAATTTATGGACTAAGTTACATTTTTGGGAGAACTAACCCTTTAAGTGACTGAATGCCAGTGGGCGGGGCTATTCATCGATGTCTTGTTCTGGAGGCAGTGTTTATGCAAATTGATTAAATGATTAAAAAACCTTAAAACCCATTATAAACGAGGCATTTGTTGCATCCAGTGGGCACTCCAAAGAGAAAGGAAAAATTTAAATCGCATCATATGACCCCTTTAAGAATAAAAATAAAACACACACACATAACTTACACACAAGAATAACAAACATTTATAAAAGGTTCCCAAATCAAACTTTCCCTACTTCAAAGGCCAGACTGAAAAATGTGTCTTCAACTGGGACCTACAAACCTCTATAGACGGAGCCTGCCGAATATACAGGGGAAGACCGTTCCACAATTGTGGACCTAATACTGAAAAGGCACAGTCACCTTTTTGGACCGAGGAACAGTCAACAATGACTGATTTACTGATCTAAGTGACCTAGCCAATGTGTAAGACCCTAAGTGATCACTAATATAATTTGGGGACAAGTTGTGTATAGCTTTAAAAACCAATAATAAAATCTTAAAATCAATCCTATACTTGACTGGTAGCCAGTGGAGACAATATAGCACCAGAGTGATGTGTTCCCTTTTTTTGTGCCGGTCAAAAGCCTAGCTGCGGCAAAAGATCAAGGCAAAATGAATTTCTCATGTCATGACCCCTTTAAGGAAAGAAATATTCACCCTATTCGTGGCTGTGTTAAGATTTTTTTGGGGTGATATACAGAGGCATACTAGTGGGTCACATTCATTTTATTGTTTTGTGTAATTTCAAAGTACCATATTCACATGCTTCAAAACAGAACAAAACAAAAACAGCATTGGAAAAGAAAAACAGATCTTACTGTATATTAAGTGTTAAGTTAACATGGAAATTGTACATGTGACTGCTTGTGTATCATTTGCTTCTCATTGCCTCTTGTTTTCCTCGCTGATCTTTGATCTCTTGCGGAACGTGAACTGTCATTCCGTCCATCCAGCGCTCCACAGTCACCTGACACCCCAAACGAGATCTGAGCCAATGACAGAACAGCAGCAAAAATCATTAGCAAAATGAACAAAAAAAAAGATTGAGATAATTAACCTGATAGCAATCCACTTCAGTTTACTTGTGCTCAGCTCAGTTCTATTTCATTTGCGCATTGTTGATATCTTACAGTACTCTTTTTCTTGTCATAATTCACCAACCATTTAAGTGAAATCATTTCTTTATTGTCTAAGATGCTGTGATTACAGACATCCCACCCTGCAAAAACTAATTTCAGGGAGGTAGCATTACCCCCACACCCAGCCATGAATAATACATGAATAAAACTCTTAAATTAAAGTAATGTTAGCACCAAAATCATAGCTATTGTCCCTTATCCTTTTAATTTGCTTTCATGCTCAAACATAATCAACATACTCGGGGTGATTCATTCAATAGCATTTGTGCACATTGCGATGCAGGATGTGATGCTTATCGGAGACACATTCAAGATGCATGTATACAAGGTGGAAATGGTAACTGCATGTTCGCAAACAATTTGTTACTGGATCACTGAAATTGCATATTAATACCCTGGAAACGGGGTTTCCCTCTCTCTCACTCGATTTCCAGGAGTCTATGAGTTTCCCATTTGCGAGAGTCAGGGAACTGCTATCAATATGCAGGAGACGGATGTCTGTGATTAGCACTGGATGAATAATTCTAAATCACTTAAAGCTATACTGACTTTACAGTGACACTTTAGATCCAGGTGTCTTACGTCTTGGTGAGTCCGTAAGCCAAATCAAGCATGTCAACCTCTTCATCCACCATTGGCTCCAGTTTGTCATACACACTCTCCTCAAATATCAGGTGACAGGTGGAACAGGCCAGAGTGCCCTCGCATGCTCCTAAGACACACACACACACACACACACACACATTGAGTTTCGATGTTTTATGGGGACATTCCATAGACGTACATGTAACGGTTTTTATATCGTACGAACTGTATTTTTTATCCCCTTACTCTAACCCTACCCCTAAACCTACCAGGATAAGAACAGAACCACATTTTTTATTGTTTTTTTTTTGTTGCTAAGAATACCAAAAACATTTTTATTATTTTTATTCAAGAATGCAAAGCATCTAAATAAATAGGTAAACATAATTTCTGTACATAGTACCTTTCATATATTTTAATGTTTGCACTGACAGAAATAATGATTTGTGGGATGATAGTAAAATATATACAGGTGCATCTCAATCAATTAGAATGTCGTGGAAAAGTTCATTTATTTCAGTAATTCAACTCAAATTGTGAAACTCGTGTATTAAATAAATTCAATGCACACAGACTGAAGTAGTTTAAGTCTTTGGTTCTTTTAATTGTGATGATTTTGGTTCACATTTAACAAAAACCCACCAATTCACTATCTCAACAAATTAGAATACTTCATAAGACCAATAAAAAAACATTTTTAGTAAATTATTGGCCTTCTGGAAAGTATGTTCATTTACTGTACATGTACTCAATACTTGGTAGGGGCTCCTTTTGCTTTAATTACTGCCTCAATTCGGCGTGGCATGGAAGTGATCAGTTTGTGGCACTGCTGAGGTGGTATGGAAGCCCAGGTTTCTTTGACAGTGGCCTTCAGCTCATTTGCATTTTTTGGTCTCTTGTTTCTCATTTTCCTCTTGACAATACCCCATAGATTCTCTATGGGGCTCAGGTCTGGTGAGTTTGCTGGCCAGTCAAGCACACCAACACCATGGTCATTTAACCAACTTTTGGTGCTTTTGGCAGTGTGGGCAGGTGCCAAATCCTGCTGGAAAATGAAATCAGCATCTTCAAAAAGCTGGTCAGCAGAAGGAAGCATGAAGTGCTCCAAAATTTATTGGTAAACGGGGCAGTGACGTTGGTTTTCAAAAAACACAATCAACCAACACCAGCAGATGACATTGCACCCAAAATCATCACAGACTGTGGAAACTTAACACTGGACTTCAAACAACTTGGGCTATGAGCTTCTCCACCCATCCTCCAGACTCTAGGACCTTGGTTTCCAAATGAAATACAAAACTTGCTCTCATCTGAAAAGAGGACTTTGGACCACTGGGCAACAGTCCAGTTCTTCTTCTCCTTAGCCCAGGTAAGACGCCGCTGACGTTGTCTGTGGTTCAGGAGTGGCTTAACAAGAGGAATACGACAACTGTAGCCAAATTCCTTGACACGTCTGTGTGTGGTGGCTCTTGATGCCTTCACCCCAGCCTCAGTCCATTCCTTGTGAAGTTCACTCAAATTCTTGAATCGATTTTGCTTGACAATCCTCATAAGGCTGCGGTTCTCTCGGTTGGTTGTGCATCTTTTTCTTCCACACTTTTTCCTTCCACTCAACTTTCTGTTAACATGCTTGGATACAGCACTCTGTGAACAGCCAGCTTCTTTGGCAATGAATGTTTGTGGCTTACCCTCCTTGTGAAGGGTGTCAATGATTGTCTTCTGGACAACTGTCAGATCAGCAGTCTTCCCCATGATTGTGTAGCCTAGTGAACCAAACTGAGATACCATTTTGAATGCTCAGGAAACCTTTGCAGGTGTTTTTAGTTGATTAATGACATTCTAATTTATTGAGATGCACCTGTATGTAAAATGCAAAAAAAATATTAAAAAATGACGCAAATTGATTTCATGTTTTACGGTATAAGGTAAGAATATCACAGCAAAAATAAACAGTTTATAGGCGCAGTTGGGTATTCTCAATGTTTTTTCAGTTGTATGTGTCAGCAAGAGAGAGCACCTTCCTTTTGACAGCTTCGACAAATGCTACAAAGAAGTCATATGTGTGTGGGAGCTGGAAAAAAAAAGATTATGACACCAGAGCAAGATATAATCTTACAGAACTATTTATAAGTTAATATAAATGTAACATATCTACTATATCTATATCTGCAGTATATATATCTATCTATCTATCTATATAATTTTTTATGTAAGTTAAGTATAACAATAATAACAAGAAATATAACTTGTTTTTAGAAGGAGGATCAGAACATAAAATTGATCCAGCACAGATCTTTAGATCCAATCAATTCTCAATATACTGCACATTATCAAGTCCCACCCCAGATTTTTTATTCTGGTTTAAGAAGCAGTTTCAGTGAAATATAGGCTACATCACATCAGAGAAGAAAAGATGAGCATTTCTATTTTTTCATGCTTTTTTTCATGCTATTTATTCATGCAAAATTTCATGCTGAAGTAAAAATGATTTTGTCACATGTAAGCCATAACAAAATGGTTTAGAATAAGTTAAATGGAAAACAAGTTGCAGGAACATCATTACTGAGCCATGACACACACACACACACACATTTAAAACAGATGAGACTTAGATTGATTGCATGAAGCCAAAATAACACAAAAAAATGGTCTCATTACCAAAGCCACTGATGTCAAGATTCTTCTTGATGACAACGTCTAGAAGAGTCTCTCCCTCTGTGACAAACACACTGCTCTTTACCCCCGACTGATTTACAAAGTGCACCAGCACTTTAGAGCCCGAGGAACTGAGAACACACACAGATAAACACACTGAACTCATTTCATTGCACTGATGTTCTTGGTAGAGGCATTATTACTGACGGATAAAAAGACACAAAAAAAACAAGTAAAAATAGAATTGTAAACAATGGATTGACTTGATGAGTCAAATAGTGTTAAAGTGAAATTCAGTTTCTGAGCAGGAACAATGGTTATTTTATTAGCTTTTTAGTATGCATTTTAAAGGGGTAGAATCTGCAGTGTTCTGCACTAATTTAACTCTTGTTTACACAAGGATGTTGATTAGTTTTAATCATTCAATGTGTTTGCAATCTCTTAATCGTTCATGTGCCCTTGATGATTGCTCAGTTGGGCATTAATGAATTGCCTGTAAATTACAGACAATGACACACTCAACGGACAATATTTATGACCCTACTGAAGAGCACAGAAATTGGACTGACAAACGTATTTTACTGCTGTACACTCTTAAAAATAAAGGTGCTTCACGATGCCATAGAAGAACCTTTTTGTCTAAATGGTTCCATAAAGAACCTTTAACATCTGAAGAACCTTTCTGTTTCACAAAAGGTTCTTTGTGGCGAAAGAAGGTTCTTCAGATTATAAAAAGGTAAGAAAGAGATGGTTCTTTAAAGAACCTTTGACTGAATGCTTCTTTGTGGAACCAAAAATGGTTCTTCTATGGCATCGCTGTGAAGAAACTTTTAAGCACCTTTATTTTTAAGAGTGTATGAGCAAAAGACACTTAGATCTAGTTTGGTTGAGTCTGAAGGATGGGTGACACAAGGCTTTGTCTAAGTATAGTTGGAGAGTCCAATCACGTGTCAGTAATTGTAGCTTTGTTTCACCAATGTGCAGGGTTGATGGGTTTTCTAGACCTGGATGAGCACAATCCTTCAGGTGGAAATACAGAATAGATAGGTGACCAGAAACGGCTGATAATAATGGCCAGCCTGATATGTAGCACTTGATGATCGAGACCAAGCCTTTGACACTGAATTCTAATAAATACTGGCGGCCTATCAGGAAAAGGAATGAGTAGAAAAGATTTTCCAGGATTCTGAGAGCCCGGTCGTGTAAGAGGACCAGGACTTTAATGATGAGCTGGTGGAGTAGTTTTTCGAGAAAGTACTCATTATATTTTTGCATGATCAAAAGAAATTTGGTGGAGGGGGGTTTTGGCCAGGAGTGAGAAGACAGTCTTGTTGAGCTTGAGTCAAAAGCAATCGGTAGCCATCCAGTCTGATATGTCAAAGAATGCACAGATCTTTTCTCAGATTACAGATGCAAAGGCAGATGGGGGGAATGAGTTTGTATTATCTGCGCAGCATGGATAGAAACACCATCTGATTACAGGCTGTTCCAAACAATCTGATGTGGGTGGGTGGAGAAGAAAAGCACCTCTGATTCCTGTGGAACCCCGGTGGGTTGATAAGAGTGGGCTATTTCACCTTATTTTAGAGTCTAATAAAAGCTAATTACTAAAGTAGATTTGCTGTTCACCACACAATGCTGAAGAGAGCAAATGTTTCTTCTGTATATTGAATGCATTAAAGCTAAGAATACAAAGGTCTAAGGTCATGTGATGTATAAAATAATGAGTGCATTCAGAGTTCTAGTGATCTTTCAAAGAGATGCTGTGGGCAAAACATTCCCAAAGCCAATGCTATAATGAGCTGATTTAAAATTCCTTACACGTGTTATTTTCAGGTTTTAGGAAATGCAGTACATACAAAAAATCATTTTCTCACCCTCATGCCATTCCAAACCAAAATTAATTGTATTATTATGTTGAACACAAAAGATGATGTTTTTTTTTTTTTGTATGGACAAAAACATTTCTTCATGAGAAACTATGTCACATCTCAGGTCAAGTTTACACTACTACTTGCACTTCTACACACGCACACAAACCTACTAGTTACTAGAGAAATATCTATCTTTCATCAGAGAATGGCTGAATCAAACAAGAAGGGTATTATCAGAGTGTGATATGAAGTATAATGTGTTAGAATTTTCACTCAAGCAAAATATAACTAGTGACGTGACATTTGGCCAAGTATGGTTATCCATACTAGGAATTAGTGCGCTGCATTTATCCCATCCTAAGTGCACACACACAGCAGTGAACACACACCCGGAGCAGTGGGCAGCCATTTATGCTGCGGCGCCCGGGGAGCAGTTGGGGGTTCGGTGCCTTGCTCAAGGGCACCTCAGCCATGGTATTGAAGGTGGAAGAGAGCGCTGTACATTCACTCCCCCCACCTACAAAAACGAGACCCGAACCCTCAACCTTTGGGTTACGAGTCCGACTCTCTAACCATTAGGCCACGACATCCCCATAAACTGTCAACTGTAATTTATTCTCCACATACTGTAGAATCATAGATTATTTCTTGTTAAAAATACTCTTTATATTCAGTAATCTGTACCTTAAGGTTAATAGACCTGAGTCTGTGTGCAGTTAGACTAGCGACATGCGCATATTATGTTATTCTAACCCCTCTTTAAAAAGGTGTGACTTCCACAGCTGGGCATTACAATATATGTTATTTTTATTTGTACATTTAAATTAAATGAGCAAATAAAAATAGTCAAACCTCATTGGCTACACTGCTCATGAAGATGGCTTTTAATGTGGTGACGATATATTACTTGGATGGTGTGACTTGTTTTAAGATATCTAGAAGTCACATATTCCATGTACAGAAACAAAGCATTTTGTGAAACAAGAAGAAAAGTGCATTTGATCCTTACCCATTTGGCTGGGATTGACTGCAGAGTCTGGGAACTGTGTGAAGAAATCTTGGATGGGCTCTCGTGGATCCTGGGTGGCACAACGGAGCCAAGCTGGAACGGAGCAAGACCTGTACACACTTACGAAAGGCCATGCTGTCCTGCTGTGCAAGCATGTGGGCTATGAATGAGGAGGCTCTGCATCAAATTTTGGGGTGTTCTTTGTTTCAAGGGCAAAGCTGCAAGCTCCATGGTAAGGCCAACCCTGAGGTAGACAAGGTTAAACACACAGAGAAAAGGAGAGAGAGTGAAGCCTTGGTCTTAAAGGGATAGTTCACCCAAATTCAGTCATTAATTACTCACCCTCATGTCGTTCCAAACCCGTAAGACCTTCATTCATCTTCAGAACACAAATAAATATATGTTTTGATGAATACTTTTTGTGCGCAAAGAAAACAAAAATAACGACTTTATTAAACAATTCTTCTCTTCCGGGTCAGTCTCCGCCACCATTCACGAGAGCATCACGACGCATGCGCAGCACTTTGTTTACAAGCAGAGGAATGCACATGTATGCGTCATGGTACCGTCATGAATGCACAGGGGAGAATGACCCGAAAGAGAAGAAATCATTGAATAAAGTCATTATTTTTGTTTTCTTTGCACACAAAAAGTCTTCTCGTAGCTTCTTAAAATTAAGGTTGAACCACTGATGTCACATGGACTATTTTAGCGATGTCTTTACTGCCTTTCTGGGCCTTGAACGTAGTAGTTGCGTTGCTGTCTATTTCATCAAAAATGTCTTCTGATTTATTTTCTGAAGATAAACGGGTTATGGAACGACATGAGGGTGAGTAATTCATGAATTACTCATTTTTATTTTTGGGTGAACTATCCCTTTAAAGATCATGTATAACTTGCAGAAAAGAAACCAGCACAAGACAATACACATTTCTTTATCTTTATAGTATAGTTTAAAATTCAGTTCTTGACAGGAGTTTGTCATCTGATAGTAACCTGTAATACTGGGTGCACTCAGATGTTGATTTTGGGATCAAATCAGATCATGAGATTCTGATCAGATCAAATGACGGATCACGGGAGTCAGATCAAAGTCAAACTAAAGGCCCTCTCTCCCCGATACAATCTCAGAAAGATTTTTTTTTCGCTCTTCATATTTGACCTTGACAGACTATGTAAAGAAATGAATCAGAGAGAATTCCCACATCAAAGAAAATAGGAAATCATCATGGACCAGTAGCAGTTTGAATGTATTAAATGCATTTGTGCAGCATTAGAAGAAACTCCAAATCTTCCTTTGGCCAGAATTAGTTTGAAATGACATCACACCCGTTTGTTCTTCTATTTCTCTTTAAGTGTACTGGAGCCTTAAGAATAGAGATTTGAGATTTGGATCAAGGTGTGGCCTTATGGTTCGGATTCTATACATAGCTTTGGGTTAAGGCCAGGTTTGTTTTTTTGGTTTGAATCTTAAATTAGTAGTGGTTGACCTGTACAGGTTTTTGAATGGGCAATGCTGATATAATATATCTCAACGGCCACCCCAAAACCCCTGGAAGAACGCAAGTTTGAAATCTGCCACCTTGCCTTATGGGCACTAAGTTCGAACCACTTTAGATCTGCAGGAAAATGATATTATTTCAATGTTAAGTGGTTAATTGGCACCCAAACAGCATCCCAAAACCTTCACTAGCGACCACTGAACTCTCATTGATGCCATTTAAGAGCCCTCCAATATGAGTCATTAGCAATGCTAACACAAATAAACTGTCAATATCAGCATGCATTACTTATTGTTGCGTACTTTCATAACAGTGTGGTATTTGTGCAAAGCATTTGTGAAGTTAAGGAAAAAATAATTACCTTGGAATCTTGTAAAGCCTGCAGTATGAAATCATTCAGTGTCTGGGTTTTGTGGTTTTAAACTAACTTGGAAATCCTACTAAAGTCTGAATGTGAATGGATCTTCAGTTTCTTACCGAGAAGCAAAGAAAGCTGTCAGCCGATAAGATTCCCCTTGACTGAAACTATTTATATGAGACCACTTCTTTTAAATACTGCAATTTTGGGTTTAGTATAATTGCCTTGCAGGAAGCCGCTTCACAGAATACTTGCCCATTACATCTTTTATATTTTTGAGGTAAGTGGAGGATGTTCACCTAAAACTGACAAAAAAATAAATACATAAATAAAATAAAACCTATCTATGCTTGCTGTTAAGCACATATAACAATGGATGCAGGCACAATGGTTGCAGCCATTTATTTACAAAGATCCAAATTCAAAAACAAAGATATACACTGGGAAAAAATCGCTAAAAGAGTTTTGAATACTTAATTAAAAGAATTTTAATAATAATGACTGAAATAATAAGTTATTATTAGCTGAAAAGAATTTTAGCTATTGTTTGTTGTACAGTATATGGGCTGTGATCCACATCCTTTGCATGTGTGTGTGTGTGTGTACGTGTGTGTGTGTTGTTTATTGCTGATATACTGTTGATCACTACTGTGAATACTGCGTGATTGCACCAAGGTTTCCTGGGAAACTTCATTCATTCATTCATTCATTCAGCCCTATAGGGAATAAATTAAAAAACATTTTGAACTTTGACTAAATATAATTGTCACATCATTAAATATTCACAAAAATGATAATATGATTTAGTATATAATATAATAATATAATTCAGTATAATAATTGTTTAGTTTAATAGTTTATTTAATTTACTTTATTAATATTGTTAATTTCTAATGAATAATGAGCAGCATAGGGGAAAGTGTAATCGAATTGTCAGTTCTTAGTCATGGTCTTACAAACCAACAATTCTTTTGGTTAGTCACTCTGACCAGCCAAAATGTGGTTCTAAAATTATTAAAACAGACCAGCTAATCAACTTTGGCCATTTGAAGTTTTTATGAAGCTTTTTTTTCTTTTCTTTTCTCAGCAGGGATAAAATAGCATTTACCAGCATTCAGATAGAGTTCTATAATTTTATGTTGCAAAACATTCACAGTTGGGCCAACAAATATTGGCTTTATGATGAGATACAAAGGGAGCAGCTTTGATCTTAAGGTCATAAACAGAGGACAAATCAGCCTTGCAAGAAGTACACACAAAAACTAGTGTTTTTGATTCTCAATGTGAGATTGATCCATTCTGAGAAAACTGTTCTGACATAACTTTAAAAGATACTTCTAAGGATATTGATTGTTTTTCCAGAACCTCTTATACTGTACATATCTATGGGTAATAATGTTCGAGCCTCAGGCAGGGTTATTAACTAAAACTAAAACCATAAAAAAGAAAAGAAAGAAAGAAAGAAAGAAACTTTACTGGAAAAAAATGTGTTAACTGAAATAAAAAATAAAAACTTTTTATTTCATTTGAATTTAGTTTATGTATTAAAATAACACTAATACAAAAAAATGGAAAATAGAAAAATAATGAAAGAAAAACAGAAATAGAAAAGAAAAAGAATAAAAAACTATAGACATACAAATATAGATAGATAGATAGATAGATAGATAGATAGACAGATAGATAGATAGATAGATAGATAGATAGATAGATAGATAGATAGATAGATAGATAGATAGATAGATAGATAGATAGATAGATAGATAGATAGATAGATAGATATGCTATAAGTATAATAGTATAAAAGATACTATAATAACACTGGCCTCAGCCTCACAATCTCACACTCATGTTCTGTATCATATCTGCACATTTACAATACTGCAATTTACTTATTTTTAGTATTCCTGGTCAAATGTATTCTTTTTTCTTTTTTTTTACAAATTAAAATGTATCTATTATTATTATTATTTATCATTACTTATATTTATTCTTTATAAATAGCAACACTCAATCTCTCAAACATATTAAAATCTATTATGTCATTAAGGAATATTCAGGAGCTGAAGCCATTTTACTTGAACTGTCAAAATGTTTCCCCAATCGCTGAGCTCTGTCTCGAATCTGATGTGAAATGTGTTTGGGATTAATGTGCTTCTGATTGGGGTGCTGATTGCTTTCATTGACTGAAAGATTGTAAAGATACCTCAGGGTTCAAAGCCAGCTGGTTCTCTGTGAATAAAACAAATCTTGCATGCTCTTGTGAAATACTTATATAATTAATTATATAAATACTTAATAATATAATTTCACTCTATCCTCTTCAAAACCGTAGAAATGCTCACTCGCCTATAATATTTCATGCTTTTCAAAGCAAAAACCTTGACACTGAGTGAAAGAGAGATAAGGGGGCTATGAACTATACTGGATCTCCAAGAAAAACCTATGAATGTACTGCACAGGCGGCTAACAATTTTGAATGTGGAGGATAATTTAGTCAGACTTCGTGGGAGACATATACTTACAAAAACACTTTATGTTTTGTATCTGTCAGCTCCAGAGGCTTTCTGAAGGCCAACAGGAAGAATTTTAACCTTCAACTGATAACGCTGTCCATTAACGTGTGCTTGATTGCCTTGAGAAACTGCAGGGCTGTTCTGTAACCAAACATCTGAAAATCACTGGACGCAAGTAACTGCTCCAAACCCCAAACACTCCATACCCACAGTCACAATAAAAATGTGCACTACAAATAAAGAAAAGAGGCATCATAAACAGCTGCCAGAAAACAAGTCACACATTTTTACAGTGTCTCTGACATCTTTTGCCTTTAGTCTTTTGTCTGAATTGCTTCCCTTGTAATGTACACTGTACACTGTATTACTTCATTCGAATGAAGGCTGGAGGGGTTATCCACACACATGCTTTACAATACTGTGTGGAAGTTATGAAATCAGATTGTATTCAGTATAACTCGAAGAGCTAAGAAAGAAATATTAAATACAACACTTGATTTCCAGTTCCAGGGACACTTACCCTGTTTCACCCTGTTATAATCATTCATGATGCTTGCCATCTTATCTGTAGAGAAAAATAATCACAGAAGAGCATTAATCTGCGCTGAAACTTACCATTCTTTTTTAACAGTCAAGATTATGTTGTATGAACACTGCAAAATGTATCATTACTGCTGTATACTGTCTTATTCCTGATTTCTCTGCCTATTTTGCTAATGAGCTGAAGCTGCAAGATGAAAATGTATTCATTAATAAATATTTTTATAAGCACAGCCAACAGAGCAGGATTCATCCAATATAAGAAAAGGAACACACACAATTTTTGATTTAGACAGTTGAATGCAGAAAAGCCATTCTGATGCGATTAAACATGTTTTATGCATATAAGAAGTAGTCAAAATATCTGAAAGGACACGGAACAGAAAATCAGAAATCATTTCCATATTTTGGGTGAAAATGTGCAGCTACATTTGTCAGGATAATGTGTTGTGACAAATGGGTTTACCTCTGCTCTTTGGAAATAGCAGGTTCCCTGAGGTTGATCATGATCTGGTAAGAGAGATGTTTTTCAAAAGATTAGGTTCTTCATGTTATTAGCACGCTATTTTAGTTTTCTTTCTGCCTGTACCAGCTAGAATTACAGATCGAACAACACAGCAATTTTCATTTTCTTCTTCTTCATCGTTTTCGTATAGGACCCTTATAAATCATTTGAGATAAGGACACCACTAACATTGAAAGAAAGAAGGAACTGGATGTTCTTTGCTAGTTCCTGTCATTAATTTTGTCCTTGAGGTTTTGAGCTCATCTTATTTAATGTATGCAACACATTTATATAATCAAAAGCTAGGTCAAAAATGATTTCGAATTACTTTTTTGTTTTTGAAGTTGTATTTATATGCAATGATGTAGGCCTACATTAGGTAAGAACTGCCCAACTACATACATACAGTATTGGCATCCTACTTTAAGTTAATTAATTTTATTTTTTTCTTCTACACAACTGAATGTGCTTCATTGTAAATTACATGATATTGTGTCATTCGTCTGCTTTTCTGGGTCATGCTAAATATCTTAGCATTTAATTACTGTAGATGTCAGACTGAGTGTCTAAAGGGAACAGAAAGGACCAGAGTCTCAAGGGCTGCATAGATATCAGATTCATGTCATTCATTTGTAATTTTATGAAAGCTTCAGGTGCAGTTAACTATTTGTAGGTGCGTACAGACGACGGCGGTGTTGAAGCTCTTTTATTTGCCGTGTGTGTATCCTGTCGCAAAATGCAGCGAAAAGTCCTACTCGACGGTAATAATGTGATTAAGGTGTTTACATGTCTATACTGCACTTCAGTAATGCGACTAAAATAGGAATACTCCACATGTCTTAATTCGATTTACTTCACATATGACTTTAGTCGGATTAAGGTAACGTAATCAAAAATCACTGTTGACATGGTAGATTCTTAATCAGAGTATTGTCTTAATCGTATTAAAATCGAATTATTGTTGTCCATGTAAACGTACTCACTGTTACATGCTTGGGTTTCTAGAATTAGATTATGGCCATGTTCGGAAAAACGCTGGCATAATGCATATTTTACACCAAATATTCTAAATTATTTCATAAAACGCACTAAACCTATGCGCATTCAATGGGCAGAGCGGCCCATTTTAGCCAATTATCAAAGCTGTCCGCCTGTCAATCATTTTGGCCGCTGTTGGAAAATTATGTTTTTTTTTTGTTTGTTTTTTTGACATAGAACATATGGTCAAATTTAGCAAAATGGCATAAATTAAATAAACTGAGATTACAGCACCTTTATGCACAGCTAAACATTTTAAAACGTATAATGCTGCATTGTCACTTGACCTGTTTACGTGGTATCCGGTGTCATCTCAGAAATAAAACTTAAAAGTTAATTTACGTTTTCAATTCAATTTTTGATAAATAATAATAATAAAAAAGTCTGAATTCTTGACAGAGACCAAATAATGGGTCAGAAATATAGAAATTCCGTCAGTTCACTATATGCGCTTTTGTTTTCTTAAATGTATTTATTCATATATTAATTAAATAATTTTTACACAAATTTCACCCTGGTTTTATATATATACAGTGGGTAAAATAAGTATTGAACACATCACCATTTTCTCAGTAAATATATTTCTATAGATGCTGTTGACATGAAATTTTCACCAGAAGTCGGTAACAATCCAAGTAATCCATACATACAAAGAAAGCAAGACAAATAAGTTCAGAAATTAAGTTCTGTATAATAAAGTAGAATGAACCGGCCACGACCGGGTGCCCCTCGCAAGATTTCTGACAGAGGAGTGAAAAGAATTATCAGAAGAGCTGTCCAAGAGCCAAGGATCTCTTGTGGAGAGTTTCAGAAAAACCTGGAATTAGCAGGTACAATTGTTTCAGAGAAAATAAGTACAATAAGTAAGTAATGCACTCAACCGCTGTGGCCTGCATGCACGCTCACCACGCAAGGCTCTATTGCTGAAGACAAACCTTGTTGAAGCTCGTTTAAAGTTTGCTGCACCACATTTAGACAAGCCTGTGAAATACTGAAAGAATATAGTCTGGTCAGATGCCATAATACACACCATATTTGGAGGTCAAATGGCACTGCACGTCACCCCTAAACATCATGGTGTAGCACTGGCAAAATTCATATAATTGAAGGAAGGATGAATGGAAAAATGTGACATTCTTGATAAAAATCTGCTGCCATCTACCAGGATGATGAAGATGAAATGAGGGTGGACATTCCAGCGAGACAATGATCCCAAACACACAGCCAAAGAAACTCTCATTTGGTTTCAGAGAAAGAAAGTAAAGCTGCTAGAATGACCCAGCCAATCACCTGACTTGAATCCAATAAAAAAAAAATCTATGGAAAGAACTAAAGATTAGATTTCATAAGAGAGGCCCACAGAACCTTCAAGGTTTGAAGACTGTTTGTGTGGAAGAATGGGGCAAAATCACATCTGAGCAATGCATACAACTAGATTCTCCATACAGGAGGCGTCTTGAAGCTGTCATTAACAACAAAGGCTTTTGTACGAAGTATTAAATACATTTCAGTAAGCATGTTCAGTACTTTTCCCCTGGGTCATTCCATTTTATTACACAGAACTTAATTTCTGAACTTTAGTTGTATTGTTTTCTTTGTATATATGGATTACTTGGGTTGTTACTGACATCTGGTGAAAATTTCATGTCATCAGCACATTTAGAAATATTTACTGAAAAAAATGAAGTGTTCAATACTTATTTTACCCACGCTGTGTGTGTGTGGAGGATGATGACACATATTTTTAATAATAGCTTTATATTGGCAAATATCAATAACTATTTTGATAGTGATCCATTCTAAACATAGCTTGCATTTTCTGACCATATCTGCTTACAATAATGCACACATGGTATCACTAAACAACTGAAGAACGAGTAACAACACTAGCCAATGAATTTTTTTTTTTAAATGCATTTTATTGACAGTTGCAATGAAAATGTTTTAAGCAGCAATCTTTTCTGTGATTGGTTGACAATTTAAAAAAAAAAAAAAAAAAAAAAAACTTGCACCCTCAAGGCAGGAAATCGCCCAGGTAACAAGAACGCTGTATGAGATCAGAACAAGCTTCATATTTTTAATCAGTCGATCCATGTTCTTGTATATCAAAACAGTTTAGAAAGTATCCAAGAGTAAGATCCAAATGAAGAATTCTTCCAAAGCAGCTGGGGACATATTGCTTCAGTGCAGCATATTGCCACATGAATAAAAATAAAATTAATATAGATCACAAAACAACTGAGGCACTGCCTACAAGTGCGGGGCTATTCAAATCTGTGTACACTCTGGGTAAATACTGTTCAGAAATAAAGGGAGAAATTCAATCCCAGAAGATGCTTTTTAAGTGTCATTCTATTAAAGGATTCTTTCAAATAATACTGCGAAAAAATTCAAATGCCTCAAAAAACAGAGTCTCTTTTAAAAAATAAAAAAAATTAAAAAAAAAGCGCTTAAAATAAGAATAGGTTTAAAAACTAAACTAAAAATACAGTTTGATATTTTCTCTTCAGTGAAAAGGCACAAACAGGGAGCAGCCACAAACCTGCAGCAGTGAGAAACTATAACTAAAAGAATTATCAAGCAGGATCTCTCTCACACACACACACACACACACACACACACACACCTTTGCTCTTGTGGGTTGCCTGTATTGGCAGAGTGGTTGATGGGAGCAGATAGCCATGAGTTTTAATCTATACTGTAGTTGTTTTTATTAGAAAGGCACATAGATACAATGTTATAGCAATAGCGAGGCTATTACACCATCACAATGGCACTGTGCAATTTGATATATCGACTATACTGATTGGAATTGGCACACTGACATGTCTCTCTGGAGTGCTTTCGAAATCTATCCCAACACTGGAATGTTTTTTTATACTTCAATTTCTACTGAATCCCAGTTTTACTGAAATTAAAACCCTTTAGTTCAGTTAATCAGCAAACCGTTAATGTTTTCCAATAAAAAAAAGCTACATCTAGGTCAAAACACAACGCAAAAAAAATAAATCTCCCTTATCATAATGCAGTAACCCAAACGACACTCCTGAATTAAAGGGATTTTTGAACTGTGCAGCATTATTCTATATTTGGCTTTATTTTCTGTTGGAGTGGTGCATTGTGGGTACTGTAGTTCCTCTGCAGGAATGATGCAAAAGGCAGGCTGTAGCTCCCCCTGTTGGCTGACTGCGGTACATTTACATGCACTCAAACTCATCGATTCGCTGTTTGGTGTTTCCAGAGCGGATCTGACGAAGCGTCTTGTATTTATCTCGTCCTGCTCGTACATTCTCTGCGTGGATAATGTCGTTCTGGGTCTTCTTGGTCTCGTCACGAGCATTAGCAAGCTCAGAACTAAGAGTCTGTGGAAAAAGAAGAGTTTTACATTTTTTCCCCCGTTCAAAGTAAAATTCCACTGATAAAGCCTTTATTATAGGCTAATCATGGGTGTCTACTTTCTCTATTGACAAAGTGCAGCTTGGATATTCTGAAAAATACCTCCTTTTTTGTTCCACACAAAACAAAAGTCAAATCAGTTTGGAATATAATGGTTAAAGGGAAATGAAAATTCTGACATGAATTACTCACCCTCATGTCGTTCCAAAACCGTAAGACCTTCATTCATCTTCGGAAAACAAATGTATATATTTTTGATGAAATCCAAGAGCTTTCCGACACTGCATAGACGGAACTACCACGTTCAAAGTCCAGAAAGTTAGTAAGGACATCAAAATAGTCCATGTGACATCAGTGGTTCAACCTAAATTTTATGAAGCTACGAGAAGACTTTTTGTGTGCAATGAAAACAAAAATAATGACTTTATTCAACTGTTTCTTCTCTTCCGGGTCATTCTCTGCTGTGTTTTCACGACAGTACCAAGACTCATGCATTTGCATTCCTCTGCTTGTAAACAAAGCGCAGTGCATGCGTCGTGGTACTCTCATGAATGGCAGCGAAGTCTGACCCGGAAGAGAAGAATTGTTGAATAAAGTCGTTATTTTTGTTTTCTTTGCGCACAAAATGTATTCTTGTAGCTTCATAAGATTACGGTTAAACCACTGATGTCACATGGACTATTTTATCGATGTCCTTATTATCTTTCTGGGCCTTGAACATATTAGTTACCTCTGTCCAGGGGCAGAGAACTCTCGGATTTGATCAAAAATATCTTAATTTGTGTTCCGAAGATGAACAAAGGTCTTACGGGTTTGGAACGACATGAGGGTAAGTAATTAACGACAGAATTTTAATTTTTTTTGGTGAACTATCCCTTTAAAAATATGACTAAAAGTGAAGTGTTATTTTTGGATGAATTATCCTTTTAAAAATCCTATTGTGAAGTAGTTCTCTCACCAGCAGATGTTTCTGGACTCGTTCGTTCTTCTCAGCCTCTGTCATGCGCTCCTCCTCACTCCTGTCTTTATAGGCCGCTGCGGAGGTGAGTTCTTCGGAGGCCTCTGCGCTGCTCTCATCATCGTCGTTGTCGTTTTCGCCATGCACGGGCTCTGGAACATGGGCTGACACGACTTTGTTCTTCAGCTCCTCTTTAGTCTTCTCCAGGTCCTCCTGCACCAGAGTGGCCTGGAAGAGACACACAGCACTGCATTAACAATCACCAAACAAAATTCACACCGTGATCTATCTAGGCCATATAAAAGTTATTAATTTTGTGATGATATTTAATGTGCTTTTTATTTGGTCAATAAAGGCTGCGCTTGTACCACAAGCATGATACTATTAAGACAGACATCATTTTAACAGCATTGTGGATTCAAACCTCAAAAAGCAGAAAATGCAGGCAGATTTATGAAGTTTAATTATGATTTCCATTTCCATTGAATCATTTCTTTCAAACTGTCCACATCACAGATTAAATTCAAAAACCTGTTTACAGAAGGTCAACAGCTTTTTATATGCTTTAGAATATTGCACATATATTTTAAAGTGTATAAAATGCCACGCAAATACAGCATGAATATAAATGTATTCCTGTGATGGCAAAACTGAACGTTTAGCAGCCATTTGTCTAGTTTTTAGTGTTCACATGATACTTCAGATATCATTCTAATATGCTGATTTGGTGTTCAAGAAACACTTTAGTATTATCAATGTTAAAAACAGTTGTGCTACTTAATATTTTTAGGGAAACTGTGATGCATTTTCCAGGTTGAATAGAAACAGCATTTATTTGAAATGCAAATTTATTGTAACAATGTATTTCTGGTCACTTTTGAACAATTTATTGCATCTTTGCTGAATAAATGTATTAATTTCTTAAAAAAATTAATGTCCCCAAATTTTTACATACTGTATATTTTTTCTTTAACCATTTAAAACGTATAATCTGAAAGATTTTTTAAGTGTATTAAAATATATGTTTATATGGGTGTACATAATTATTTTAATTTATTTATGTAAATGATTAAATATTCCTGACAAAATTGTCTAATTGGAAGCTGCCATCTCCTCCAACTTATTGTCAATGGGTTTTTGACCTACTTTTTACCCTCAAACTTGAAAAGATTAAATTTGGATTTTGAATGAAACCTGATCTTTTTATAAAATCTTGGAGCCCCTTTCTGGAACTCGTTAAGGAGGCAGTTTCTGGATTTTTTCTTCTTCTTTTTTGTTTAGATGTTTATTTGCAAGCTTATATTATTGTGACTATATGTTCATAGGTATGTGGGCATTTTTTGTGCTTGCTTATTTGTGTGTGTGTGTGTGTGTGTGTGTGTGTGTGTGTGAGTGAGAGAGAGTGTGAGTGTGAGTGTGAGAGAGAGAGAGAGAGAGAGAGTTTTCCCTTTCTTGTTTCTATAACAGTTTGATACTTGTATTGTGCCTTGAGATGCTTATGTGCTTTTCTTTAATAACTTAATAAAAAAACTGAAAATTGCCAAAGCTGTAGAATACTCATTTTTAAGTTATATATCCATCTTAACAATATCCTGAAAAGGCATATGGTGATAAAAGCATAAAATAATAAATCACATCTCTTCCACATTCATTTTTGTCTTAACATGAGTGACTGACCACAAGTCATTTTCCCGGTTGTGTGGTTTCCATCTATCCACACCATTGTGCAGAAATAGATAGACAGATCTTTTACTAACTAGCTCATTCTACAATAAACTTCTGCAGTGCACCTACTAACAAGTAACCATGTTTACCTTCATTTGCCACTCTGAAGCTTCATCCTCTTTCTTCTTTTTGGCATCTTCAAGCAGGGAGATCTTAGAAGTCAATTCTGCCAGTTCAGTTGCCTGTATACACACACATATACTCAGAATCTCAAGGGAAGAAGATCTCATGGGTGTCTAGCTCATTCTACAATAAACTTCTGCAGTGCACCTACTAACAAGTAACCATGTTTACCTTCATTTGCCACTCTGAAGCTTCATCCTCTTTCTTCTTTTTGGCATCTTCAAGCAGGGAGATCTTAGAAGTCAACTCTGCCAGTTCAGTTGCCTGTATACACACACATATACTCAGAATCTCAAGGGAAGGAGATCTCATGGGTGTCTTGCGCTCTGTGGTTAGAGGATGTTTGGTTCGCATGGAAACTTCATAATTGTAGTTTTGTTACCATAGTTACAACTGTAACCTACTTAAAGTGTTATTGTGAAGCTGTCATGGTGACTAGAATTGTGCTGCCATGGTGGCTGGCAATGTGTATCTTGGTAGTCATGTTAACTGACCAGATGCTCCTGGTTCTTCATCTGGCTCTCAGACTGATGCAGCAGAGCCGCTTTGGCCTCCTCTGCCAGGTGGCGCTCCCGTTCCAGGCGTTCCGCCTCCTCCTGAGCGCATTTACGCTCCTGATCCAACTCCATCGCCCTGCGGGTCTGTTCCTCCAGCTCTGCCCACACAAAATAATGAATGATTAATGATCATTAATGAAGAGAAGAGAAAAAAAAAAAAGCAAACTTCACTCCATGTCACCTTGCTGAGCTTTTCTCGTCTGTTCCTCTATCACTTTGAGTCTCTCCATCAGCTCCTCTTTTTCTTTTTCAATCTTCTCTTTCTCCTTCTCAGCCTGCTCTCTCTTCTTACGTTCATCCTCCAGCATGGCCCTGAAACACACAGACAGATGTATTAGAAGAACATGTCCTTCCTGGCATTGTGAAGTGCCCAACACTGAACAATGAACTAATCTAAACATACAACCATTCATCTATCAACACAACACTCAAATATAAACACTTATTATTGTCTTAAGGTGTAGGCTTGCTCCTACTGTGCCTGATAAATGCTTCAAACAATCAAAATCTTTTAAGAGAACAAATCATTATTTTTCTGCTGGACATACTGAGCAAATTCAGCCTAAGTCTGAACAAGACCTAAAGGAGTACTGAACGTTCAACAACAAACTAAATTAAAAAAACATTTAAAAAACATATTGTTTGTGAACTAAATGAACAAGTCACTCTTGTTCTACAAAACAATAAGACTTAATTTGGTCGATGGTGACAAAGTTTGTGAATGAATCCGTTTAATCACTAAATGAATCACTTATAAGTAGACAGACACATTAACTGGTTGCCATCTAATGGTGTAAGGATGTAACATACAGAAGTCGTCACATAATGAATCGCATTTCTTGTACGAATCCTTTTGGTGAGCAGAATCAACATATTTAAATCACTGCAATGAATCCAAATTAACACCAATGATCACAATCCTGACCTAATATCAGAGCCTTTGTGTGGTGTTACGCTGTTGTTTCACTAAATGAATCACTTATAAGTAGACAGACACATTAACTGGTTGCCATCTAATGGTGTAAGGATGTAACATACAGA
This sequence comes from Sinocyclocheilus grahami, assembly GCF_001515645.1. Lineage (NCBI taxonomy): Eukaryota > Metazoa > Chordata > Actinopteri > Cypriniformes > Cyprinidae > Sinocyclocheilus > Sinocyclocheilus grahami. Next base: position 912,471 of record NW_015505409.1, read on the forward strand.
AGTCGTCACATAATGAATCGCATTTGTACGAATCCTTTTGGTGAGCAGAATCAACATATTTAAATCACTGCAATGAATCCAAATTAACACCAATAATCACAATCCTGACCTAATATCAGAGCCTTTGTGTGGTGTTACGCTGTTGTTGTTTTTCCCCCTCTCACCTTTCCATCTTCTTGTGGTTCTTCTCCTCCTTGGCTTGTGCTTTCATCTGCTGTACCTCGATGGTGTCTGGTTTACGGCGTCTCATATAAAGCTCATGGTTCCCCATGCACAGGGCCAGAACCCTCTTATTAATGCGTAAACGCTGGGCATAAAACACAAAGTCCTGTTGGAAAAAAAATAGAGGACATTATATACATATTTCCTATGATGCCTTAAAGGGGTCATATGATGCGATTTCAAGTTTTCCTTTCTCTTTGGAGTGTTACAAGCTGTTTGTGCATAGATAAGATCCCTGAAGTTGCAAAGACTAAAGTCTCAAATCCAAAGAGATATTCTTTATAAAAGTTAAGACTGGTCCACACCCTCCTAAAACGGCTCGTTCTAACACGCCCCCACATGTCTACGTCACTGTGTGGGAAGATTTGCATAACACCGCCCAAATGTGCACGCAAAGAAAGAAGGTGTAACTTTATTGTTGCTGCCACTGGCGCCATGTAGTGAAGATGCTATGCTTGGTCTTCCAAAAGAGCACACAACTAGAAATCAGTGGTTGTATTTACAACATTGTTCCAGAACAGTTCAACCCAAATATTCAGATGTGTCCAGCACATTTTATGGAGGACTGTTTCCTGATCCTGGGAGAGTAGACTACAATGCCGGCTGTTCTGACTCACAGTCTGCAAGTACGTTTTTTATATTTAAAGAATTTGCCACTGATGATTCAAACGCGAGTTTTGAGCAGTGTAGAGAAGCGCTTGTAGTTTGTCGTTTCTCCGATCACAAATGCAGATATGGTTTTATGTTTACGCGGCACGATGCAACGCAGCGCATAATAATACAGTATAAGTCATTATAATCAGTAATTATGTACCCACTGGATGCAACAAATGCCTCGTTTGTAATGGGTTTTAATGTTTTTGTCTCTCCAGAACACGGCATCACAATATGGTAGGGGCGTAACATTTCCGTCACACGCTTGAGGTATTCGGCCAATCACAACGCACTGGATAGCTGGCCAATCAGAGCACACCTTGCTTTTCAGACCGATGAGCTTTGTAAAAATCGACGCGTTTCAGAAAGGCAGGGCATAGAGGAGAAACAATAATGTACAGTATGTGGAAAATAATGTGTTTTTTGAACCTTAAACCACATAAACGCATTTCATTACACCAAATACACAAAATAATGTTCTTTTTAGCAACAACATATGACCCCTTTAAAATGCTGCCTACATACACAGCTCCCTAAGGTTGGAACAGAGCCAAAGAAAGAAGGGGGAGGGAGGGATCAGGAGCTACAGGAAATACTGAAGAATGGGGAAAAAAAGAGACACACACATCCACATCCAGACTCTTTATGTCTGTGGTAAAGTGTAAGAAAGAGAAACGTGTAGCTTCAATAGAAAATCTACACTGTGATTTCACCATCCTCAAATCGCATCATGAAACATTACACCGCTCCACCGCTTTGCAAGAACAGCGTTCCTCTCGTCTACACCCTGTTTGCAAAGAAACTGAACAGAAACTGTGATAAGTCAGACACAAATCTTGTTTGACATACCGGGGCTTTTTTATCAATGGGTTTGATGACAAATTTCTTATCGTTGAAAGAAATGTTTCTGATCTCACTCCAGGGGAAACCAATTTTAGGTGTCATCCTGGAAAGAGGAGGAGAGATGAGTCAGGGTTTTTCGGCACATAAATAAATGTCACTTTCCATGATTAGGCTACAAGATGCCTGAAACTTTTTATAGGTTTATTTATTTGATTTAGTTTGATTTACTACATTTTGGGAAATATCTAATACAGTTTAAAACTCTGATTTGGGTGACTTTCAAAAGCATGAAAATGAAACAACTTGTAATTATTATTATTAATTAAAATAAAAAACTGTGTTCCTGTATTCCTGTGATGGCAAAGTTGAATTTTCAGCAGCCACTACTCCAGTCTTCAGCATCACATGATCTTTCAGAAATCATTCTAATATGCTGATTTGCTCAAGAAATATTTCTTATTATAATAATGTTGAAATTGGTTGTGCCGCTGAAAACCATGATACATTTTTTAGGATTCTTTGAAGACTACATATACATTTACATTTAATAATTTAGAAGGCACTTTTATCCAAAGCGACTTACAATAGAAAGGATTACTGCAGCATTTATTTGAAATATAATTTTTTTTGTTGCAATATAAGTCTTAACTGTCACTTTAGTTCTTACTTTTACACAATAAAAGTAATAATTTTTTGAAGAAAAAAATAAATAAAAATCTCGCTGGCCCCAAATTGTTATATGGTATTTGTTATTATGTATTATCAAATATATTTGTTACACCTTTCAAACCCATTAATCTGTTTCTAAATGTTAAACGTAGCAAGTACTTGTCAGTCTGCTCGTAGATGTTGAGTCCCAGGGCATCCACACCCAGCCACAGCTCTGATCCTTTCTTATTCTTGATACTGAAGTAATTCACACCGTACATCTCCAGATCCTGAGCTATCTTCAGATACTCCATCATCGAGTCCTCTCTGAAACACACACACACAGATACACATTATCATTCTGTCTGGTGTGTGTGAGATTGACAGGCTCACTGCAGTCAGCGATTTAAAAAAATAAATAAATAAAAGCAAGCGCACATTCCATTGGCTGTACCTCAACATGCCCTTGTGCTCCTCGTGCCAGACCTGAATTCTTTCCTCCCATTGCTCCTTATTCAGCTTGTGCTGTTCCAAAACTCTGCAGAGAAAAGATTACACACAGATGCTCACATTCAGAATATCAAACACATTCTTAACATGTTTTCTGGCTGATACCTTTTAACAAAACATTATGTACTATGCTTTAAGCCTACACAAGACACGGTGGCCTCTGCCATTTATTTAATGCATTTTTTTCACAGAAATATGGATTTTCTCAGTGTAAAATTAAGATTATGTATGAGGGTCAAAGACGTTAAGATGTCCGCATCAAAAGAAATTGACAAAAGTGATTTTATGTCCATAAAAAGCACATTAAATGTAAGTAAAGTGTCTACTTTTAAGGTTTCAAATACGTTTTTGGAGAATAAAATGTTCAAATTTGGTTGAAAAAATGTTACATTGTCATTCAGTGTAACACAATATTTATGTAAAAATTCGAACAACATGCTTATTCTGACTTGTACATATTAAAATATATAAAAGAATAAGGGAGTATATTCAATTTTATTGTGTTTTAAATTAGTAAAAATTCTTACTGACAAATGGGCAAAACCTAGGATAGTGGCAAATTTTAAAAATTTTAAATTACAACTAATTAGTATTTGGGGTGAAAGTAATTAGTCTTTTAATATGTCAGAAATTGATTTTTGTTGTAAATATGCCTGACAAGATTGTTACACTGAATGACATTTTAGTGGGTGTCTTCTGTAAATCAGTGAAAAATTTATGATATTTATTTTTTGCTCAGAAAAACTAAAACAAAATTGCAATTAAATTAAACAGAAAACTTTTTAAATTTTTTGGGGAAAAACATCAACAATTTAAAGCAGTATTACACTTATTGTTTTTATGCTTAAACCCTTTTTCGTCTTTGACCCATGAACATAAAATATGAACTAATAAAAATAAACATTCATTGTCAATTATCTTCATTATTGTTTTTTAATTATTGCAGCCCTAGTCCAAATAATTTATTATATACCACTCTAGGCATAATTTAATAGATTAGATACCACACAGCACTGATATTTAAACCATATACTTCAATATCAACGAATGAAATGTATGTGACTGACATGGTTTGAAATTTAAAAACAACTAATACACAGTGTTTAAAGAGTCAAGACTTTAATATTTATAGCCTTAATATTTTAATTTGTCTTTAATAGATTTTTTATTATATATAATGTCTATTTTTTTAGAATATAATTTAAATTTTGCTATTTAAATGTACACAATTATTATTGCCTTCAGCAATCATAATGTTGTCTACTGCCATTTGTAAATATTGTATAGTTAATCATACTGTCATTATAATAGATTTCTGAGCTTAATTAGTTTCTTCCATTAAGTAGTTTAGTAATGCTTAGAAAAGCTGATTTTAGAGCATTGCATACACCACATAAGAAAACAGATCAAAGCACACTTTCTGTCAGTCATCTGCACTCCCTCACTCTGGAGAAGCACTAGCCCCCACTGGTACTACAATATCTGTGTATGCACACCTCTGTGGGAGCAGTTTCTCACTGGATAGGTATCCAGGAGTGTGAACATCCTTGTTGTAGTCAGCATATTTGGCCTGCACTGCGTAAGATGCCAGCAACACTGCAGTCTCCGGGGGGCAGTAGGTATCATCATTCAGGATCCCCTCTTTCACCTGAAGTAAACCAACAATGGAACAGTTTCAAAGTAAGAAATGCTTTAAAGGAACACTCCACTATTTTTGAAAATAGGCTCATTTTCCAACTCCCCTAGAGTTAAACAGTTGAGTTTTACCGTTTTCGAATCCATTCAGCCGATCTCCGGGTCTGGCGGTAGCACTTATAGCTGTAGCTTAGCATAGATCATTGAATCTGATTAGACCGTTAGCATCTCGTTCAAAAATGACCCAAAGAGTTTCTATATTTTTCCTGTTTAAAACTTGACTCTTCTGTAGTTACATCGTGTACTAAGGCGCTGCGTAATATCATTGCGCCTGCTGCACCCATAGTACTACGGCAGCAAAGTTCCTTGATTATTACGCCGGAATGAGAGTATAGTTCCTAGCCATATCGGCCTAGAAAATCGCAACTTTTCATTTTCCGTCGGTCTTAATACACGATGTAACTACAGAAGAGTCAAGTTTTAAATAGGAAAAATATCAAAACTCTTTGGTCATTTTTGAGCAAGATGCTAATGGTCTAATCAGATTCAATGATCTATGCTAAGCTACAGCTAGAAGTGCTACCGCCAGACCCAGAGATCGGCTGAAAGGATTAGAAAACGGTAAAACTCAACTGTTTAACTCTAGGGGATTTGGAAAATGAGCCTATTTTCAAAAATAGTGGAGTGTTCCTTTAATGTTGGCTTGTAAGCGAACCTGGTGGTACAACTCCTTCACTGACCACCAGATTGTGCAATATCACAATCACATTATCCCTTTTCAAGACCCAGAGCTTATTTCAATCCACTCCGATTGAAATGCCTTCTATATGAACATATCGAAGGCCACATCGTGCATTTAATTTTACCTTAGACGTACAGTGATAATGTAAATACACACAGACCTGAAGGAAGAAGAGTCTTTGAGTCGCCTCTTGAATCAGCTCCTCTGAAACATCTTCAGGGTAAAACTTTGCTCTGAATTTAAACAGCAAAGGACTCTCCTTGCGGACTTCTTGAGCCGTAACCTAGGCAACAAAGAATAAACTAGAATCACTTTCAGTCATTAATTCCACCTGCGTGCCAGCCCCCATGATCAAAAATCTTCGAAAGTTTAGTCTGTCAGAATTGGACAGGTTTCATAATTTTGCACATCATAATCACGATTCAAATGTTTTTGTTTACTGAAATGATGCACCATTGAAATCATATGGCGCTTTTCCACTGCGTGGTACGTCTCGGTTCGGCACGGCTCAGTACGGCACGGCACGGTTCGGTTCGGCACGGTTTGCGTTTCTACTGCAGTTCAGTACCGCTTTAGAGTGGGCAGGATTATTCACATGTCGTTATAGTTGCACCGCCTCTACTACCACGACTCCTAAAAAAAATTTCCTTTTTCATTCCGCTCCTCTGCTATCGATGAGAGGAACGTCTGTTCTTCCACAACAGACAACAAAACTTTTTGGTTGTTAAAAAATAGGTGCGCTCGTTCAAAACAGTTGCATTCGATCCTTCGCTGGCTGTGCTGATTTAAATCTAGCGGTTCTGTTGTGTTTGTGTCGCAAGTTCAGTGAGGCAAGTAGTGACTATTCTCTCCGGCCAATCCGTGATCAGCAGAGTTTACATGTCACGTTTTGGTAATGGTACGGTTCACTTGGAACCCCAACCGAGGTGGTACTAAAAAAGGTACCAGGTACTGTACCCAGTGGAAAACCCCCAAAAAGTGAACCGTACCGAGCCGTACCATGCAGTGGAAAAGCGCCAATAGTAAAATGAACTTGATGACATGAAATACTGACAAAAATATATTCATGACAAAAAATAAATAGCTGTATAAAAATGAAGTCTGGTGCTAATGAGATACTAAAATGCTATATGCATTCACATACACATACCTTCTTGTTGAGTTTAAGCCAGGTGGTAAAGCCTTTGGTATCCTGGTACTGCAGTCCAAAAAACCATACCTCCCTTAACCCAATGGTTTTCACCACCTATAAAACAGACACATATTAAATAAACAGGCATATTAAATAAAATAGCATTTTCACACACCTATAACACACACATTTGCTTTTTGTAATAGAGGGATCTGAAAAGGAGACTGAAGCTCAAATTCCTCTTCATGGACATGGAAAAAGTGGCATTACAGCTGCGACTGGACCATATATTTAACATTCACAATGTAGTTGTGCTAATTTAATAATTATTTTAAAATAAATAACTACAACTTATTTTAATGCACTTTTTATTGGGCTAAATTTCCTTTAAAAGAATCATTGGACCTGTTCCACACTTCCACACTAATGACAGAGATGTCTGAATTAAACTTAAGTAAAAACCAGCAGCGCCTCCAAGAGGTTAAATGTTCAGCTATTTAATCACTGCCTTATGTATTTAGCTTTAAAGCAGGGGTGGAACGCTCAAGAGATGCTATGAATGTGACCGCATACACACAAGAAGACACTCGCTATTCTAGGTCAAGAGGGTGTGTGAGACAGACAGCAATGGAAAATGTGAGGTATTGTCAAATTCTGGCTCACAACTGCACCAGTCAGACCATACTGTGTCTGAAAATTATGCAAGTTAAAAAGAGAGAGAAAGAAAGAGAATGAAAGACAGCGATGAGCTAATGTGGAGAAAGAGAAAATAATGGGGAGGAGGCAGCTGGGTTTATATATGATTTGCAAACAGAAAGAGGTGACGCTTCTATCAGTCTCTTTAGAATATAACATCATGCTGTCTGCAACTGCTGGATGATTAGGATAGGTTTTTTTAGGACAATTAACAGGAAGTTGGATGCACACAACCTGGACACACATTTATTTATATTCAAAACAATCACACACTAAAGTACAATAGAGATTAGAGATTTTCAAAAGTACCAGTAATACAGTAATGAACTGATAGGTGTCTGCTTTCAAACTCAAATTCACTTTTTGGGTAAAATGTCCATATTGGTTATATACATTTAGAAACACTTCTGTTCAAAATTTGGGGTCAGTAAGATTTTAAATGTTTTTTTTGTTTAGTTTTTTTAAGTTCTATGTTCACCAAGGCTGCATTTATTTAATCAACACACAGTAAAAAACAGTAATATTGTGAAATATTAATCTAAAGTACAATAGAGATTAGAGATTTTCAAAAGTACCAGTAATACAGTAATGAACTGATAGGTGTCTGCTTTCAAACTCAAATTCACTTTTTGGGTAAAATGTCCATATTGGTTATATACATTTAGAAACACTTCTGTTCAAAATTTGGGGTCAGTAAGATTTTAAATGTTTTTTTTGTTTAGTTTTTTAAGTTCTATGTTCACCAAGGCTGCATTTATTTAATCAACACACAGTAAAAAAACAGTAATATTGTGAAATATTAATAACAACGTAAAATAAATATTTTAAATGTAATTTATTCATGTGATGGCAAAGCTGAATTTTCAGCAGTCTTCAGTGTCACTTGATGCTTCAGAAATCATTCTAATATTCTGATTTGGCGCTCAAGAAATATTTTTATAATTATCAATTTTGAAAATAGCTATGTTGCTTAATGTTTTTGTTAAAAATTAGATTTTTTCAGGATTTTTTTTTAATGAATAGAAAGCTCAAAAGAACAGCATTTATTTGAAATAGAAAGCTTTTGTAATATTGTAAATGTCTTTCACTTTTGATCAAATGTAATTCAATAAATTGCAGAATAAAAGAATTAACTCCGTTAAAAAAACTTTGGGTGGTGGCATACCATTGGTCTTAAGAGAATGTAAAACAGATAGGACAAATGATCAGATATCAAATATCGAATATTTATTTCTGACTGTTCATTCGTCTTGATGAACTACTTGAACGAACATTAAAATATCGAAACTGATACACTAAAAATATTATTGAGACTTAAATACCATCATTGTAATTTCATCTGATAAGATTAACATTTTACATTTATATTTAACTTTTTTTATATATACATTTAAAGTGTAATACTCAGTAGCATATAATTTTTTTTGCTGTTGTATAAAAGATGGTAACAAGTATGGTGAAATTTCAGTAGTACTGGTATAGTCTTCTAAAGCTTTGGTATCATGACAACAGGAGACCTTCTAATCTCAAACCCTCGACTCAAACTGAAGACTAAATCCTGCTGGAAAAAATAATGGAACTCCACAACCTACACAACTGCCCGAAGAATGAATGCTCTGTGTGTGAGAGAGACAGAGTGAGAGTGTGTGTGTGTGTGAGAGAGAGAGAGAAATTAAAGGTTGCACAGGAACAAAGCTGCCTATTATCAAGTTTACGAAAGAGTGAATTCATAGACGTGATGTACAGAGTGACTAAGAGTGAGGTAGAGGGGACTGTACAGAATTACAGCCTGAGGAAGAAGCAGAGTCAGAAAGAGGAAGGGTGGAGGAAGGGAGAATTCCCTCACAAGAAGGATTTCCAGTTCTTAATCTAAACACAGACACAGCTTCTCTGTCACGGTCTTAAGTTTCCACTGCAAGTCAATATATCTGCTCACACTGAATGTGATGTATTCACAGCCACTCAGAAGACATTTAATGCATGCTTATGAGGAGCAGGATGTTGAATTAATAAGATCTTAATGTGGGCGATGCTACCAAAAGAAAAGCTATTAAATTCTTTAAAAAAAATAAAATAAAATTAATCCACAAAAAATGTACACACACACCTGGTCAAATAACTGTTTCCCTGTGGTGCTGGGTTGGATGGCAAACTCCAGCTCAGCATCCATCGTAGTCACACGAACACTGATCTGGAAAGAGGGGGGGAAAAAATCAAATGTGAATGAATTTTTTTTTTTTTTAAAGAAATGTAATGCATTTAGCCAGCAAGGATTCATTAAAATTGATCAAAAATGACGGTAAAGACATTTATATCGATACTTTATTAGAACAAATATTGCAACAAAAAAACTAATTATTACGCAATGTTTTCGTTTTTTGGTTTTTACCAAAGATATTACACAACCACTAATGAAAAGGAAATAAATAAAATACTAAAAATAAAGAAATACTAAATAAAGAAAAAATAAGTAATGAAATACAATATTTATACATAAATTATTTAAACAATCATATCAAACAGGAGTTAAGAAGTTAAGAGACTTTTTCCCAGAACATCTCATTTTTTCCAATTTTAGAAAAACATGGCATCCACAAGCCACTGAGAGATAGTTGGAGGCTTGTTAGATTTCCAATGGAGCAGTAAAGACATTTATAACGTTATAAAAGATTTCTGTTTTCAATACTGTTCTTTTTAACTTCGTTTCCATTAAAGAAAAATATATTAGACAGCACAACCGTTTTCAACTGTGATTATAAGAAATGAGCACCAAATCAGAATATTAGAATGATTTCTGAATAAACTGCATTTAAAAATGTTATATTGTAAAATATTTATATTGTAGTTTTATTATATTGTAATATTTGACTAAATTACTGTATGCTGTATGTTTTGGTTTTTGTCAAATAAACGAGGCCTTGGTGAGATAAGAGACTTCCTTCAAAAACATTAAGAAATCTGATACTAACCACAAATTTTTATTCAGCAGCGATGCATGTATAATACAAAAAAAGCACTCAATACATTCAAACAAAAAGCAAGTTGATTTACCATAAAATCAGAATCATTCAGTCCCTAATTAACATGAAAGCATGATCAATAAAAATAATGAACTCGATTTGTCATGGACAGCTTAAACATCTTTAATAGCTTATACTATCTAGAAAGAGCCTGAACCCTTATCAAAGAGCACTATAAAAGAGGCATTATGTGTATGTAAGGCAAAGTGCCTCACTTCCTCTCACTATACAATTACAGCCAATCACAGCACACCTCCTGTTAATAACACATCATTCCGAGGATTCATTCTCACTTTGCCGCTTCTGACTAATTCACAACTATGCAAATAAAATCAGCCCATTTTTATCAATTTTATTTCAATAATTAGAAAACTAACAAGTGTTCTGTAAAAATGTCTATGAAATATGAACGTCTTATTGACGTGGTGGTCCATATAACGTTTTTTTTGTTAACCAGCTTTGACTGTGTACACGAGAGATAAATAGCTCAATTTAGGCACACACACACCTCCAGCTCAGATGTACCCATAATGCCCTGCTTTATCAAGCAGCTGCCGGTGAGGCAAACCAGTGTCCATGTGCTGAGACTCTTAAGAGCTCAACATACCATTTGCACATCAATGAACCCAAATGACATTGTTTCTTGAAAGTCCTCTAAACAATCGTGACAAAAAGAAGCACAAATGAGATTTGATAGTTAATATTCAAGAGTCATGGGCCATAGTAAGGGGCCAGATTTTAAGGGAATAAAGAAACAGAAAGAATAAATATTTTAAAATATGCATACATTCAGCCTTAATAGTATGCCTAATAACCCCAAAAAGCTGTTAGTGTTTTGTCACATTAAGTTATGATTTACATCACATAAATGACAGTCTATATATTTTAAATTTGAAGCGAAGAAATTTGTCAGAAAAAGACAAGTTTGCATCACTGTAAATTCCTGTAACCACTTAAGTTTGTGTTGTAAAACAGTTAATATTTTAAAGGGGTCATGAACTGATGAATCAAAATTCCCTAGATTTTTTGACATATAAGAGGTCATTGTGCTAGAAACATTCTGTTTCAGAACTCAAGACTTTCTTGTTAGTCTGAAAACTTGTTAGTCTGAAAACAGCTTGTGGAAGGTACCACTCTATGATGTAATAGTGTGGCTAAACACCACCTCCGCAGAAGAAGATCAATGCCTAGACCACTACATCACTGCCTGTTTAGCCCCGCCCACCGAGTCTACATCACTGTCTGTTTAGCCCCGCCCTCCGAGTCTACATCACTGTCTGTTTAGCCCCGCCCTCCGAGTCTACATCACTGTCTGTTTAGCCCCGCACCAATTCACGTACGTAGTAGGTAAGCAATGTGAGAGTCAAAAGCTGGTCTACACAAAACCAAAAGATAAACTTTATCTAATGAACATTATTTTTAATGAAATTCCAGACCGCGTCAGTAAGTTTGTCTATTGTTCACTTGATTTCCCCCGCAGATTCATTTATAAACAAGGCACAATTCAACGCAGGATTTTCAGAAAGATTGAAACTAAAAGACGATGCTGTGCCGACTATATTGGATTTGACTGTAATGTCGCAACACACAAGTGTAAGTGACTGTTTTTATAAGGTAAACATTATAGATTTGTCTGTCCATCCCTGAAGGATGTACGCTGTCAAACATACACAACTGTTAGCCAATCATATCAGTGGGCGTTTACTTCTGAGTCTACAATCCTCCATGTCTATTCAAACAGAGCGTTGAGGGGGTCAAAACAGGACAGAAAATAGCCTATTACTTCTAAATTATGATGTTTTTCGATGTAAAAATCTTGATACCATCACAAGTGGATGTCACAGAACAGTACAAAATAAAAAAACAAAAGCAGTTCTAGACCCCTTTAAATGTTTACCTACTTACATATTATATCTCAGTCTTCTCACTGATAAAACAGAAGCGTCACTGGGATTCATTTTCAGCTTCTATGGATAGTCAAGCCGCCTTCTTTGATTTTGACATTCCCTTCCTAATTTAGCACCTCCCACCGATTCTACATCACTGTCTGTTTAGCACCTCCCACCGATTCTACATCACTGTCTGTTTAGCACCTCCCACCGATTCTACATCACTGTCTGTTTAGCACCTCCCACCGATTCTACATCACTGTCTGTTTAGCACCTCCCACCGATTCTACATCACTGTCTGTTTAGCACCTCCCACCGATTCTACATCACTGTCTGTTTAGCACCTCCCACCGATTCTACATCACTGTCTGTTTAGCACCTCCCACCGATTCTACATCACTGTCTGTTTAGCACCTCCCACCGATTCTACATCACTGTCTGTTTAGCACCTCCCACCGATTCTACATCACTGTCTGTTTAGCACCTCCCACCGATTCTACATCACTGTCTGTTTAGCACCTCCCACCGATTCTACATCACTGTCTGTTTAGCACCTCCCACCGATTCTACATCACTGTCTGTTTAGCACCTCCCACCGATTCTACATCACTGTCTGTTTAGCACCTCCCACCGATTCTACATCACTGTCTGTTTAGCACCTCCCACCGATTCTACATCACTGTCTGTTTAGCACCTCCCACCGATTCTACATCACTGTCTGTTTAGCACCTCCCACCGATTCTACATCACTGTCTGTTTAGCACCTCCCACCGATTCTACATCACTGTCTGTTTAGCACCTCCCACCGATTCTACATCACTGTCTGTTTAGCACCTCCCACCGATTCTACATCACTGTCTGTTTAGCACCTCCCACCGATTCTACATCACTGTCTGTTTAGCACCTCCCACCGATTCTACATCACTGTCTGTTTAGCACCTCCCACCGATTCTACATCACTGTCTGTTTAGCACCTCCCACCGATTCTACATCACTGTCTGTTTAGCACCTCCCACCGATTCTACATCACTGTCTGTTTAGCACCTCCCACCGATTCTACATCACTGTCTGTTTAGCACCTCCCACCGATTCTACATCACTGTCTGTTTAGCACCTCCCACCGATTCTACATCACTGTCTGTTTAGCACCTCCCACCGATTCTACATCACTGTCTGTTTAGCACCTCCCACCGATTCTACATCACTGTCTGTTTAGCACCTCCCACCGATTCTACATCACTGTCTGTTTAGCACCTCCCACCGATTCTACATCACTGTCTGTTTAGCACCTCCCACCGATTCTACATCACTGTCTGTTTAGCACCTCCCACCGATTCTACATCACTGTCTGTTTAGCACCTCCCACCGATTCTACATCACTGTCTGTTTAGCACCTCCCACCGATTCTACATCACTGTCTGTTTAGCACCTCCCACCGATTCTACATCACTGTCTGTTTAGCACCTCCCACCGATTCTACATCACTGTCTGTTTAGCACCTCCCACCGATTCTACATCACTGTCTGTTTAGCACCTCCCACCGATTCTACATCACTGTCTGTTTAGCACCTCCCACCGATTCTACATCACTGTCTGTTTAGCACCTCCCACCGATTCTACATCACTGTCTGTTTAGCACCTCCCACCGATTCTACATCACTGTCTGTTTAGCACCTCCCACCGATTCTACATCACTGTCTGTTTAGCACCTCCCACCGATTCTACATCACTGTCTGTTTAGCCCCACCCACCGAATCTACATCACTCTGTTTAGCCATGCCCACCGAGTCTACATCACTCTGTTTAGCCCCGCCCACCGAGTCTACATCACTCTGTTTAGCCCCGCCCACCGAGTCTACATCACTGTCTGTTTAGCCCCGCCCGCCGAGTCTACGTCACTGTGTTTAGCCCCGCCCACCGAGTTTACATCACTGTCTGTTTAGCCCCGCCCGCCGAGTCTACGTCACTGTGTTTAGCCCCGCCCACCATCACTGTATCACTGTCTGTTTAGCCCCGCCCGCCGAGTCTACGTCACTGTGTTTAGCCCCGCCCACCGAGTTTACATGTTTAGCCCCTGTCTGTTTAGCCCCGCCCGCCGAGTCTACGTCACTGTGTTTAGCCCCGCCCTCCGAGTCTACATCACTGTCTGTTTAGCCCCGCACCAATTCACGTACGTAGTAGGTAAGCAATGTGAGAGTCAAAAGCTGGTCTACACAAAACCAAAAGATAAACTTTATCTAATGAACATTATTTTTAATGAAATTCCAGACCGCGTCAGTAAGTTTGTCTATTGTTCACTTGATTTCCCCCGCAGATTCATTTATAAACAAGGCACAATTCAACGCAGGATTTTCAGAAAGATTGAAACTAAAAGACGATGCTGTGCCGACTATATTGGATTTGACTGTAATGTCGCAACACACAAGTGTAAGTGACTGTTTTTATAAGGTAAACATTATAGATTTGTCTGTCCATCCCTGAAGGATGTACGCTGTCAAACATACACAACTGTTAGCCAATCATATCAGTGGGCGTTTACTTCTGAGTCTACAATCCTCCATGTCTATTCAAACAGAGCGTTGAGGGGGTCAAAACAGGACAGAAAATAGCCTATTACTTCTAAATTATGATGTTTTTCGATGTAAAAATCTTGATACCATCACAAGTGGATGTCACAGAACAGTACAAAATAAAAAAACAAAAGCAGTTCTAGACCCCTTTAAATGTTTACCTACTTACATATTATATCTCAGTCTTCTCACTGATAAAACAGAAGCGTCACTGGGATTCATTTTCAGCTTCTATGGATAGTCAAGCCGCCTTCTTTGATTTTGACATTCCCTTCCTAACTGATATCCACAAAGTCCATAATTCGTGTATATCAACCCCCCCCCCCCCCCATATCTACACACTAGCTATTTACTTATTCACACACACACCTCCTTGAAGCCATTTTTCTACAAATATATCTCATATCCACACACTAAACTGTCATCTGTATTACATGTCAGATGTCTTGTGCTTCTGAATGTTATAACGGACTATTAGATATTCAGCACAGAAAGTGATATTCAGATCATGAAACATTGGTTAAATGGCTGGATTGTGAAACTGTATTTGAAACCCAGGTGTGTTATGTGTGTGTACAAGGTTGAATTATTGGAATGTGTGTCTGTTGGTAACTATCAAGCACTCTAGGAATGACTTTAGTATGAGGTGATTCATTTGAATTTAGCTTTTCTGTCTGTGTGTGTGTGTGTGTGTGTGTGTGAGAGAGAGACTGAGTGAGAATCCTAGCTCTGCTGTTTCACAGGCTTACATCAGCCAGTTGGAACAGAAAGAGAACAAGCAGAACTTTCCCCTCGACTGTATGACTTTTCTGGTTCTTTCCACTTCCACTCCTCTCTGGGTCTGCATGGGAGAGTTCATTTCATTTACACAAGCTCCAAAATAACCTCTCTCTCGATCTCACTCTTTCAGTAATGACAGATTTGTGTGTGTGTGTTTGAGGGTGGCAGTACATATGGAACAGCATATTGGTCGGGTAATGGACCCTCTCAATCCAGAGGTGGATTCACAGGGTAAAAATAGCTCATGTCTTCATGAACTAAGAACGCGTAGTTCAGCCTGGTCAGGGTGTGCGTGATGGGTGTGGTCTTCAGAGTGGACCCGCCAGAGGTTCTCTGATGCTATTCTTAGAACCATCACCCTGCCTTTACTCAGACGCCCTCACACACACAGAGAACAACCATACTCGCACAATTACACACAGAACCGGCAAAGAATAGGTTAAACATAGTATTTGCACTTTTAAGAAAAGCAATTTCAATAAAATGAACATATTAGCCTGTGACATATGTAGCTCTGTGACAAAAGATAACCCACAATGGTTGATGATATGACAGAAATGTAGATTCCATAGGGGAACTGATTCTGAGTGATAACTTTTAACCCTTTAAAACCAGACCTCCTGTGAGTACAATATTGTTAATCAATGGCACATGCTTTTGTTGTAGCCATCAACCTGCATTATTTAAAAAAATTAATAATCATGTTTAACAGCAGAATTTCTGGTGAAAACTACATTAACTAATGAAGTAAAACACAGTCACACCATGATTTGTATGCATAATTTGCAATACACATAGAATATATTACTTCATTACATAATCAACATCTTTAAATCAATAGATTTATATTTATTTATCCATCATTTCAATTTTGGCTACGTAATTCAATGTTATTGTAGTTTTCTTCTCTGTCTTGTATCTTTTAATCTGAATTTCAAATACTTCTTTGCTTCAAATCAAAGTTTATAATGTTGTGATTCATCTCATACTGTAATATAGTGTACTGTAGTGTAATGTACTGTAATATAGTGTACTGTAGTATAGTGTACTGTAATGTAGCATACTGTAGTGTAGTGTAATGTAATGTAGTGTAGTGTACTGTAATATATATATATATACAGCTGGCTGGTTTGGTTCCTGGCTTATAGCTTTCACAAATACTTTTTTTTTTTTTTAATCTCTATGGAAAACATACTTCCAGAATGAAGACGGCTAAAAACATGGGTGGGAACTGTTGTACCTTATTGAGCAGTTGTTGCTATTACTAATGTGAAGTCTTTCAAAATGTCAGGCTTCAATTCAATTAGGATGCTGCTTTAGAAGGTAGCTGCACGCAGTAGACAGCAGGGCTGCTCACTAGGGTTTGGATCAGTTAATGTGTGAAGTTACTTTGGCAAGCAGCAAAAACGCTAATCGTGAGTTATGACAGAGCCCAGATTTGGCAATCAATCCTTCGTATGTGTATAGCATACACCAAAATCACTTATACACACACACACACTAAAAAAAAAAAAAACACACACACACACATGCAACTAGAACAAGCCATGAAACTAACTATTACAATGAAAAGGCTAATTAGAGTAAATATTTGGACTAACATGACAAGTTCTCGTTCTAAAATCCAGTATAGTGTAAAGAACACATTCACTACAAAATTCAGTGTTTTTATCCCATTCTCTCTCTCACACACACACACACACACACACACACACAGAGGCTGTAGGACTGGAAAATGCATTCATACAGGGACAAAATGGCTGCTGTTTCTATCAGGCAGACGAGGGGAGATAAAATCCTAACAACCTCTGTACATTTGTGTGTTTATTCTATCGTTACCTCGCTAACTGACACCACAAACTAACTGTGGTGGTGAAAGTCAGCCTCTTTTCTTCTCACTCCCTCCCCCTCTTTTGGTCGTCTGATTCAGGGCAATGACAATACTTCCTCCAAAAATCATAGAGACAGCCAAATCGGAGTGTATATGTTGCCAAACCTCATCTGAACTTTTGTTTTTAATGCACAATTGCCCACACATTTGTGTGTCTAAAATGGAAAAGTGATCAATGAAAATATCAATAACATGCTGCTAATAATTAGCCGTCTTGTGTGTGTGTGTGTGTGTGTTCCATTGTAGTATGCAACAGAGGAAAACTAGCAAAAACATGCCATGTCACGGCACCATTATAGCTTAATCAAAGTCAAATTATTGTAATTTCTAGTAGTTTGGAAACAATTATGTTAAACTTTAAAACAGCAAACAGTTACAAGACCTTCACCACAAAACATAAAACTGCATAAAACAACATATACAGCTGGTAGAAATGAACAAACAATCTTAAACAGGAACTGTTCAGAACTTCCATATTACAGGGAAATATTTACATGAATTACTTCAACAGCATCTTGTTACTGCAAGATCAAATCTCTCTTGAAATCCCCTTTACAGACAAACTACTATGCATTTACATGAACATAGTATCAGTAGCTTCCAATGTTGAAACAGGATAAAAACGCATGAATATGAATTTTAAGTTGAAATGTGGCTCTGTTTTAACAATGAGCTATCTCACAAAACATATTTAAATAAATAATCGAGGTCCTTATAGCTACACCAAAGGCTTCTGCCACTAAATGAATATAGCTCATTTACTCTAGAGTGGAAGTTCTTTAAAAATAAAACTGACACCAGCATTATGCAGTTACATAATAGTCTTGTACAAAATATCTTGTTCAAAGCTATAAAGCTTTTCATGTGACTGTCCAAAACCACTTGCAAATTTATCCAACTATTTTAGCTTATAATCTATTTGTATTGCTTTACACAGACCCACACACACAGTTCGACTCACATGAGGCTGAAGTGAGATGTCGTTCAATGCTGCAGCTTTCCTCCATTGAAATGTGAACTGTTCAACAAACTCTAGAGCTTTCTCCTCAAACCCCCCTGGAGCTTTACCTTATTAAAAATCATTAATCTGACCATGTATGTATATGTGTGTGTGTGTGTGTGTTTGCAGTTCATCTGTCCACTTCGCACATACCAGCGACCTCCAACCCCTTTCTAACTTCATGGTCATGGTAACCACTAACCAGGTCAGAAATAATATTTGAGCAAATAATACTAAATGTAATGATGTAGACATTATTGCCTGTAATTTCAGAACACTTTGGATCATCTGGATGGTTTTAAATGGGTCCTATTATGCTCTTTTACAAAGTCTTGATTTTGTTTTGGGGGTGTACTAGATCAGGCTCTCATACTAGGTTGTTCGAAAAACACATTATTTTTCACATATTTTACATCATTACAACACCTCTCTCCCCAGTGAATGGCTCGAATAGTTCCTGAATCAAATGAAGGCCCGCCTTCTGAAATACGAAATGTGTCGTGATTGGTCAGCTGGGCCAGTGTGTGTCGTGATTGGTCAGCTGGGCCAGTGTGTGTCGTGATTGGTCAGCTGGGCCAGTGTGTGTCGTGATTGGTCAGCTGGGCCAGTGTGTGTCGTGATTGGTCAGCTGGGCCAGTGTGTGTCGTGATTGGTCAGCTGGGCCAGTGTGTGTCGTGATTGGTCAGCTGGGCCAGTGTGTGTCGTGATTGGTCAGCTGGGCCAGTGTGTGTCGTGATTGGTCAGCTGGGCCAGTGTGTGTCGTGATTGGTCAGCTGGGCCAGTGTGTGCTGTGATTGGTTAGCTGGGCCAGTGTGTGTTGTGATTGGTTAGCTGGGCCAGTGTGTGTTGTGATTGGTTAGCTGGGCCAGTGTGTGTTGTGATTGGTTAGCTGGGCCAGTGTGTGTTGTGATTGGTTAGCTGGGCCAGTGTGTGCTGTGATTGGTTAGCTGGGCCAGTGTGTGCTGTGATTGGTTAGCTGGGCCAGTGTGTGTTGTGATTGGCAGCACTTGGTCGGGAGATGTTACGCCCCTTACCATAGCGAGCTTCAGTGTAAATATTGCATCAAAATCAAATCAATTTGAGTGTGATTTAAACCCAGATGATTGTAACCACTCTAAGTTCATCTGCCTTGGGAAAGCTAGCATGTCTCCGACATAGTGATAACACTCGTTGCCTTCTCTAGTGCAGCTCAACCAGGTCTCGTCCCATTCGTCGATATTTGTGATATCACAAATCCTGGAAAATATGCGTTGTAGTCCAAACGAGTCGTTCGTTGTAGTTTTTGAAAAGTGATTTCTGTTAAATAAAATATCTCCTTTTGAAGTGGACTTTGAGCTTTGTAACTTTGCAGATCGTTTTTATGCTCAAACAGCAACATTACAGACTAACTAAAGTTGAAAAAGTGAAAAAGCATAATAGGACCCCTTTAAATCAGTTACAGGACTTATGGTGTGTACTTTTGTTGACAGAATTAAACCTGAACTTTAAATATGGGGTTTCAAAGAGAGGTATTTTCTAGAAAATCCAAAACAAAAAGAAGAAATTGTGAATACACTACCATTCAATGGTTTGGGGTCGGTAAGAATTTGTGTCTTGAAGGAAGCTAACACTTTTATTCAGCAAGGATGCATTAAATTGATCAAAATTGACAGTAACATTTACAGTGTTACAAACGTTTTCATATAAATGCTGTTTTTTAAGCTTCCTATTAATCAAAGAATCCTGAAAAAATGTCTCAGATTCCACAAAAATATTTAGCAGAACAACTGTTTTCAACTTGTTTCTCAAGCACCAAATCAGCATCTTACAATAATTTCTGACACTGAAGAGTAACAGCTGCTGAAAAATTGTTTTGCTTTGCAATCACAATTATATTATATTTTAAATTACGAAAAGTACTGAAATAGAAATTTAGAATAGAAAGTTATTTTAAGTTGTAATGATATTTCAAAATATTACTGTTTATACTGTATATTTGATTAAATAGTCCTAAATGCAGCCTTACTCCGCATAAGTGGCTTCTTTAAAAAAATGCTGAAAATTGTACCAACCCCAAACTTACTAAGAGCAGTGTGTATATACAGACTTCTGTGATTGAAACAGATATAAACTCGCAAAACTGTTAATAAAATTTTGCACAAGGGTTATAGTGTTAAGTTGACCTTTATCAGTACCTCACTTCTCGCCTGCACACTCCCTCTGACATGAACCTACAGAGGTCACAAAACTCCCACTCAGTACACTGAGAAACTGATGACTGGAGATAAATGCACATGTGTGAGTGCATGTGCATGAAGGAAAAGAGAGAGAGGAGTGTGTTTGTTATAAAAGAGGCCATTTTAGTACATTAGCTGTCATACACAGCTGCATTTTGGGCAACAGAAATCTGCAGAGGAAAAGGGGCCCATACTCTCTACACAAAGCTGTGTGTGTGTGAGAGCGTATGTGTGCAGACGCCGCAGTTCTGTGAAACTCCAAATAAGGTACTGCGCAGCAGCGTCAAGTCTAGCTGGCCCCGAACAGGAAACGCTCACACAGGAAGTGATGTAAGCACAGAAACCTTGAGTCATTTTCGGAAAGAAACTCTTGGACTTGCAGGAGTCTACAATAACGGCCGAAAAAAGGTTCCGACTCATTTTACAGGCCAATATGATTCCATAAGCAGATCCAAACCTCTATAAATGCATCCAGTGTCGCCAGTGACAAGAGAAACCCCATCTACTTATACTAGACTGATTTCTATTATCACAAAAAAAACATCTATTCTCGGAAAAGAAACGGTACTATCTAGTGTGCAGCAATCAGCCACACAACCTCACCGACACTTTTCATTTTAGTGTCATGTTTCATCTGTTTTCTCAGCCTAAACGCCTCTGATATTACACCTGGTTAACATTTACATTCACACTCAAACTGTTTTTGACCTGAGCTTCTCTTTCCTCAGAACATGAGAGGAAACTACCAAGCTACATGTAAGCTATTGTGCAAGGATGTGATGCTATTTTAAGAAAAAATTAATAAAAACTTGAAATTAGAGCTTAACCACAATATCAATTCTCAAATGTCTAATACAGCCATTTAACAGGCTAATAACTCACATTATATTAATAATAAAATTATAGTATTTAAAGCATATAGTGCTTCACAGATTAAGAGTTTGTCAAATCTTTCATTCACATTTTCATGTACATCATATATATATATAAAATTAGTGTGCGTGTGTTTCTTAATGACTACTTGATGAAGGCTAATAAAGTATTATCTAATATTTTGTTTATTGAAACATTTCTCTGTGAATGCAAAAGAAAGGCAAAGAAAATCAGTTTCAATTCATTAGCCTGTTTTAGTCATTTGGGCATTTACATGGTACTTTTCAAAGAACAATATGCTACAAGCCCCAAGATCACAGCACATGGTACATTTTTGCTAGTGGTACTTTTGAATACTTGTAATATATGACTCATGCAATACTAACTTCTGACACTCAAACAATGAAAGGCATTTCAAAGATTAAGTAAAAAAAAAAAAAAAAAAAAAAATAAACAAAAAATTTGTGAAAAAGTGAGGTGAATTTCCATCCTACTGTTGTCTTGT
>NW_015505409.1:934396-936696 GCF_001515645.1 Sinocyclocheilus grahami
AAAGATTAAGAAAAAAAAAAAAAAAAAAAAAGAATAAACGAAAAACTTGTGAAAAAGTGACGTGTACTTCCATCCTACTGTTGTTCTGTGGTCTTAAATTTAATCTTAACCCAAACAATGATTCATTAATTGTGAGGTGTAACCAAAAAAAATAAATCAGGGACTCTAGCCAAAAAAAGGCTGTTTTCTACTGTATTTGGGTGAGCACCACGCCTTGGCATGGAAAATCGTCCATCACTAGTGACAGACGAGCTCCAAAAACCCTAGAACAGCCTCATATTTCTAATCCGGAACCACTTATCAAAAGCAGATCGAAAACGCGCCATTATGCTGCTGGACAGAGGCTTAAATGAACTGAACACGTGGGCTGCATCCGAAAACTTAGACAGTTGACTTGCTGCCTCGCTGCCGTATGAGGAAATTACTTTGCAGGCAGCGTTTTTGCACGAAGGCACCTCATGAAACTGATTTCGGACAGGCTTCTGAGGCAGCATAATGGTTAAATGATCTACAACAAAATAGAATGAGTTTTTGTGATAACTAAACAAATATTTAATTACTATAATACTGATTTCTCACTAGAAATAACATCAAAAGTGCAAAAAGTTAGTCAGAAATATACATTTACAGACAAACTGACCACCAAACGCAACTTTCAGATGCCATCTTTATTTTTTTGCTCAACCGTCACGGAATGGAACACACAGGATTGTGGGATATCAAAGGCAGCGAAGGATACATCTATGCTGCCTTCAAAATTCGATCAGAAAAAGGTTCCTCCGGCGACAGGAATTAAAGCAGATTTTGATGCCTTCCTGCCTTGGAGTGCTGCCTCCGAAGGCAGCATTTTAGAGTTTTCGGACGCAGCCGTGAATCGCTTTGAATGAATGTTCAAATGAGTGAACACTTTCATGCCATGCCTTTTTTTTCCCCGTTTTTAACGAAGCTGACAAAAGATGGCAAACGTCAGTGAAATCACAAATGACTTAAGACATTAATTAAAAAATTTCTGTTCATTTTTTTATTAAACGAGTAGTTGCTTTGAATTTGAACGAAGCATCTCATTTGTCAACGCAGATCTGCTGACAAGGATGTTCGTTATCGTTCATAAAAAGTAGTACCGGTGTTCTGTCGATTTGTGCTAACCTGTCAGATTTTGCTACCTCCCATTATAACAGTGGGTAGTACAATTCGACAACGAAAAATGCTACCTGTAAAATTATGGTTTATTAACGTCTACACCTACCCCAACCCTAAACCTATCCTTACAGTAATGCAAATACAGTAATTATGTGTTATTTTCACGGTTGTGGCTAGAAGGGATACAGCTACAGGAAACCAACAATAAATCATTTTTTCTACCTATTAGATTGTGTTTTATTAAGTCTACACCTACCCCAACCCTAAACCTACCCTTACAGTAATGCAGATACATTAAATATTGTTGTTCAGAGTGAGAAAAAGGACACAATATTGATGTGCGCATGCGCAGTAAACCCTGGTAGGACAATCTGACGGGTAGGATAAAATGTCAGGACACCGGAACTAAATAATCTAATTTTTAAAAACGACTGATATAGAATTAAAATAATGTGTATAAAATGGAGAGAAAAATAACAGACTTGATTAGTTATCATTTGGGAGGGGCATTTAAACGTTATTAACTGACATTTTTAGTAAATGTGTAGATACATATAATCTAATCAAAGATAATACAACTAGTGTTTCTATGAAATTGGGTGAGTTAAGATTTAATAACGCACTCATAACACAAAAAGACGTTCTTGTTGCCACCTACTGGCGTAATGATATCAGTGAAGGAATCTTTTGTGAACGCAGTCAAAAGATTCGACTTACTTGGACTCAAAATCCTACCGCAAACTAGACTATTCACGGCAACGATGATGGAAAGTCATGCTACTTGTTGACAATGAAGCATTTAAAAAAAAAAAAAAAACGATGGAAAGCCAATCAGATTTAAGGAGGGAGGAGAGAGGAGAATCCGTGTATCATTCGATCATTCATTTTTTGATTTAATATTGAAAGTAGAACAATTAGAAAATGGCTCCTTTTTAAAAAAATGTTTCCATAAAACGAAAAACGAGAATTCAGCTTAAATTTTTGTCTTTCGTTCATGGGTGGAAAAATTAATAAACAGCTTGAATATTTGATTTCTACATGTGGGCGGGAATTAAACGCCCCTTTCTACTGATTGGTCAGCCGAAGATCAAACCGTGCCGTCATCAGTTCTTCCGCAGTATCACGCAGCAGAATAATAGTCCTCCGCTGCTGCAGTTGTA
>NW_015505409.1:937137-977448 GCF_001515645.1 Sinocyclocheilus grahami
GTTTGATCTTCGGCTGACCAATCAGCAGAAAGGGGCGTTTAATTCCCGCCCACATGTAGAAATCAAATATTCAAGCTGTTTATTCATTTTTCCACCCATGAACGAAAAACGAAAATTTAAGCTGAATTCTCGTTTTTCGTTTTATGGGAAAAAAAAATATATATATAATGAAAAAGGAGCCATTTTCTAATTTTTCTACTTTCAATATTAAATCAAAAAACGAATGCTCGAATGATACACGGATTGAGGGGTTACAGGTCGCCACTGAGTAACGGATTTTCTACTATACAACACCAAACGCCACTGCCAGAGAGAAATAAATGAGTAAAAATGGTTTAGGGGGGGGAAGAATCATGCTAAGTTCATGTAATGTCTAGACAATTGCTTATAGAGTACAACATACAGCGAAGGTATGAGTACAGAAAAGTAGAGAAACTAATAAAGTAACGTTACAGAAGTCGGCCTTTTCATTTCCAACGCAACAAGTTATTCTTCAGTGCGTTCGGATGGAATGAACGACCGTCATGGTCCAAATAATTGATTATTGCCATAAATAGTGCTCTGCGCATGGCCTACTGCTCACCCGCGGGACTTAGCTGGCAAAAATGCCAACAAGAGAAAGCCCATCCTCGCCCCTTTCCAGCGCCCACGCGTCGCTACCGTCTCCTGTTTCACCCAAAATGCGCAGCTTTCGAAAGCACAGCGAAACCTCTTCCCGTCTTTGTCTGATACAGCACTAACTCAAACCAACGGTTTCCATTTCTCAAGGGTACTCACCGTTTTCGGCATTTTGTCTGTGTTTTGTCTCTTCTCTCGCGGACGTGTCCCAAACTGAGCTGATACAATGAAGTCAACAGAAAGCCAAACTTTTTCCCATCGGCTGACGTCCCCGCGCAAGAGTGAGCAACCGCCACCGCCAAAGCTTCTCCTCAAATCTCTTCCAGGTCCCGAAGACAAAGATTCACTTTTCGCTGCGTCTTTGTCGCTCAGATAAGTACTGGTGGTCCTAGAGTCGCTTCCTGCTAACGGAACTGAGTTTTGAAAACCACACCCAGCCCAGCCGATGCGAGCACAGCAAAGCGCGTCTGACTAAACTCCGCCCGGTTTCTCACAGGCCCCGTTATTCGCCGCCGCTGCTGCTGCTGCTGCTGCTGCTGCTGCTTTGTGTGCCGCGGACGCCGGCGCTCCAACGCGCGCTCTGGGAACTCGAGGTGGGGGTATCCCACACAATTCCAACAGTGACGTCATTTTCCCCAGAAATTCCAAACTCGAATGGCAGAGTTTGGTACAGGAAATGCGTTTCACTTGAGGAACACAGCGAGACTTTATATGGACAAAGACTTAATCGTGCTATGCGACTTGTCTCAATGTTGACAAAATTACATTTGAAAGAAATAACTCTGAAAGAACATAGGAGAGACCCAAGACTGAAAACCCTTCCTGTACAACAAACACTCTTATATACAGCCCTATAAAATAGGCCTACTGATAAACATTGTCAGCATCTTTTAGAACATGTGATGTGTGACCCTGGACCACAAAACCAGTCATAAGGGTCCTTTTTTTTTTTTAAACCGAGATTTATACAGCATCTGAAAGCTGAATAAATAAGCTTTCCATTGATGGTTTGTTAGGATAGGACCATATTTGGCCGAGATATTTGAAAATCTGGAATTTGAGAGTGCAATAAATTCAAAATATTGAGAAAATCCCCTTTAAAGTTGTCCAAATGAAGTCCGTAGCAATGCATGTTACTAATCAAAGAATGAGTTTTGATATATTTCTGGTAGGAAATTTACAAAATATCTTCATGGAACATGATCTTTACTTAATATCCTAAAAAAAAAAAGATAATTTTGACCATACAATGTATTGTTGGCTATTGCTACAAATATACCTGTGCTACTTAAGACTGGTTTTGTGGTCCAGGGTCACATATTACTATTAGATTTGAACTTTAGAATTAGACTAGGCTAAAAATTATTATAACTATACTTTTATCATTTTCAAATTTCCTTTGATTAATAATGTTTAGACGATTAACTAGACGATTTTGTAATGTCATTTTGTTAAATAGGATCCTCTTCAAAAGCACAGTATACTGTATGTATAATGTATAGCCTAATTGCTACAAGTTAATTTTTTTCATTTTAAATATGGAAACTTGTGAATATTATCTCCTATAGATGCTCACTGGAGGATCATGCAATCTACTGGATTCTCATACAAAAATTACTGTGGTTGGTACAGTCACGGATTAATATGTAATACCATGGTACTTTGATATAATAGTACCATGATTGTACTAAATGATTGTCATATTTAAGTACCATGTGGTACCAGATCCAAATGCAGAAGCATGTTACTTTTTGGTATTGCTGAATGTTAATGGGATGTTTACTAAAGAGTTCAAATTAATCTCTTAATTTCACTGTGTGATATCAAGACGGGACGGGTTTAATGTCCCTGCTTTGACTGAAATTGACCCATCTGGAAAAATGGCTGATCGTGCTCATGAGCTTTGTACAAATACCATGCTGAATCATTTTAATTGACCGAGAGTTTGAGGAAACTACTCTTTACTGCCGTAGACTACACCTAGAACAATCATTTGAATGCAGTTAACGTTATTATTGCAAGCTGTATTTGAAGCATTCTCTTCTATTGCTGAAAGTGTACTGTAGGAACCATTGTTCATCACTTGTGCAAGGGGAGCGTTTAACCTGCCGCACCGCTGAGGACCGTGATGTGTTCGGAAATAATAGGTTGACGTGAATCGTATGGTTTGTTTTGTTGTCGAATCTGACTGCATAGACTTGTTTCCCTGCTGCGACTCCACATACAACATCGGTCGCAAGCATAAAGTCTACGATCTGAAGATGAAGAAGAAAGCGGTGGGGAAGACGCGTCACGTCGTGGCCTGGATGAACAAGGCGGAGTACGAGCATGTGCTGGAGTATCTGTTCTCCAAAGAGCCCGCGCTGCAGAAGCACGCGCTGCACAGGATCTCCGCGTGGAAGGGCAGGTGTGGTGGTCAGGGGTGGGTCTGCTGTGACAGTGATCAGGGGCCTGTACCATGATGGTAGATGGACACATTCAGAGTTACAGGATTAGTGTTGAGTTGACGAAACCAAACCACTCCAATCCGGCTTTATTGGTACCATGATGCTGATCATCAACTTTCTTTGTCAACTCAGGCTTTGATCCAGTGTTGCCAACTCATTTTCAGGGGAAGTTGCTAAAGGAAGGTTGATTTGTTGCTAAAAGTTGCTGAAAGAGGACATTGCGTGATGACGTCATTACGTAATCACGATGCAAAATTGTCAAATCTCAGCAAAAACGTATCTATTTTATATATGTTAATTTAGATGTGTTCGTAGCGATGTAAATGCATAACATAATATTAAAATATAAATAACTATTTTTAAATTCATTGAATTATCGAAAACTTGCACATTTTTGAACGCTTACAATTTTAAGTTTTTTTTTAATAACTAGTAGTAATACTACACGTTCTCAACAATTATGCTTTAAGCAGTGTATTAGTAGTTAGTTAGTATGCTACACTCTAAGAAAAGGCTGTAAAAATAGGGCACAAGCTACTGTTAATATGAAATAATCTTCCGAATTGGGTTTTTACCTGCATTTTAAATTATGCATTGTGTTTTCGGGTTACAGTGAATTATGGATAATGTCCTGGAAAATTACTAGTATCTTTTTCATTTTTCTTACATTGTACTAGCTGAACAACAATCACAGGTACAAGCTACTAACAAAGTGAATCATAAATGAACAATTATTCAATTATTATTAAATAGAATAATTGCAAATAACAGCTAACTTAATTCTCGTGATGTGTGTACTGCTAGGCATCTTTGGTTTCCTCTTTTTGTGTAATTTGGATGGAAAATGTGTGCCTTTTTATTGTGAAAAGTTGCCAAATAATTTTTTTAAATAGCTAAATTTGTTGCTAGGTGCTTTTGGAAGAAAAAGTTGCTAGGGTAGTCTAAAAAGTTGCTAAATTTAGCAACAAAATTGCTAAGTTGGCAACACTGGTACAATGATGCTGATTATCAACTTTCTTTGATCCTGAGTTTGGAGCGCATGCAGATGAGTGTGTGACATCAGTGGCCAACAGCCAATCACGATCCTTGCAGCACAGAGCAAGTCTGATTCAGTGGGATTCTTTTTTTTTTTTGCTAAATTTAGCAACAAAATTGCTAAGTTGGCAACACTGGTACCATGATGCTGATTATCAACTTTCTTTGATCCTGAGTTTGGAGCGCATGCAGATGAGTGTGTGACATCAGTGGCCAACAGCCAATCACGATCCTTGCAGCACAGAGCAAGTCTGATTCAGTGGGATTCTTTTTTTTTAAAGGTTAAGAGATCAAAGAATATGAGGAATGTAAATGCATTTACACTGAAGTACTTGTTCATGAAAGAGGACAAATAAAAGAAATGATCTTGTTCTATTAGTGCAGTCACAAGTGAAACTTGTCAAGCTATATACATAGAGATTTGTACATTTTTAAAGCGTTATCTATTGATTCTACCACTTCTGTATATTACATGTGATCTGTATATATTAATATTCATTAAAAATAAATGCGTTATAATAATTGTTAAACTAAAATTGCTTGTGTGTAATGGATTGATAGTAACATATCATATAAACAAGTCATAAAAATTGTAATTATCATTAAAGCCAGATAATTTTGTTGTATTTTTTAAGGTACTTTATAGTGACCTTTAATTTGTAGGAACAGACACTGGGGGAGTGACTTTTTTGTGTCAGACATGTCACTTTGCTCACATTTGATTGGTCCAATTTCAGTTTGAGATCTCTAACTCGGAACATAATGAGCTGTGGAGTGTAAGTTACTATGGCAATGAACGCCGCTAAAACCCAGGATTGATGCAAACTAAACTGAAACTTACCTGGCTAGCCAGCTAATCCAGCTTCATGGTACAGGCCCCTGATGTCTTATACACAGTTGTTGGAGATGTTGTGATCGCCGTTTGGTGGGTCACGTGACAACTGATGTTTCATCTCATGTATTGTTTTCTTTTCGGTCTTATACATTTTTCATTTTTTTTATTTTATTATTAAAATATGAACCCTGTTTGGAAAAACCCATGACATGTTTCACACATTTTAGGTGATCTAAATATATATTTTACCTGAAATGTGTAATGTAATAAACTATGTTACTAATTTAAACATTTTTTATCATATAACTTGGAATCGGTAAAGAACTACAATTTCCAAGTAATCTGCCCAGCACAGGAAATAAATATGCTTAAACTATTCTAGAAATAATGTCAAAATACAAGCAATTTGGAGGGTCCTAACAGTAGATTACACTGGTGCAAGGGACCCCCTCCTAAAAATGCACAGGGCAACTTATTATTTATTATTGTGTATAAAGCCTTGATATATACTTTGAGCAATTAATATTATAAATATGCATAAAGTATTACTAAGAAAAGATTTAGTTTCTAATGTTACATTAATCATTTTTCCTATCACATCCTATTAATTTATTTGAATTATTGATTGCAAATGTATTAATTTATTTTAATACATTTGTATTTAGTTTATTCAAATTATTTATTTATTTAGTTGTTTACATTTATTTATTTTTTATTCTATTTTGCACTGTTTTTCTCCAAAGTCCCTAGCTCTGTCTTGTGGCCCACTGGAGATCCTGCACCCCATTTTGAAAATGTCTGAACTAGTTTATTAGGACAGGTCTGGAACATTGTCTCTGATATGCTGTCTGTCGTCACAGGTTTGGACAAAGCACTCCAGTGGCTGTGGACAGCACAGCGGACCTGGTCCGTTGTCAGGTGCTGGACAGCACAGGTCAGCTGGAGGCCAATGATCTAGTGCTGCTGTATGGCATGGCGCTGGTTCGGTATGTTTATCATCCATCAAGTGCACTTGACCCATACAAATCAGATCGAATTTGACTTTACTGGAGTAACAAGTATGACTGTGTTTCAGGTTTGTTAATCTCATCACAGAACGGCAACAGAAAAGAGTTGCCAGACCCTTACGAAGGTTAGCTGGGAATGTAAGTCACACATCAACTCAGTTGAATGTCTTTCAGCATCTGCTATAACTGCAGTCTGACTACAGTTTGTCTCTCTGACAGATAAATATTCCAGAGTGGGTGGTAAACCTCAGGCATGATCTGACACATCGCAGACTCCCGTCACTAAAGTGGTGCAGAAAAGGTGAGAGACGGCTCTTCCCTTACAGTCACGCGTGTAAACCGACTTCTCTGTTTGCTGCTGTTGTAGTGTTTAAATCTGTGCATTGTGTCTGTGTTTGTTTGTGTTCTTCAGGTTGTGGATTTGTGCTGGACTGGTTGCATCAAGAGTACTGGTCTCGCCAGATGGGCAGTCAGCTGACAGAGGACTGGAACTCTTCATCATCAGAAGAGGAGGACGAAGAGGAGTTTGCTAAAAGACATGAGGAAGAGCTACTCCGCAGACAGAAGGAGATCGAGGCACACAGTGAGTAGCCTTTCATACATAAAACTCCCATCGGTTTGTGTCAGTAAAGGAGAGAGATGTGGCACTTCAGGGAAGGAAAATGACAGAAACTGATCAGACTTTTACATGCTGTACTTACAGCTCAGAATAAATAAATAAAAGCATGACAATTATATTACAAATATAGGATAAATTGCATAATACTAAATTCCTTTGGAGTGTATTGAGGTTATTTCATGTCACTTAAATGCAAAGCATTAGCTCTGTTCAGAATGAAAGGTGTAAAATACTTGTATTAATCAAGGACACATTAAATTCAAAAGTGACAGTAAAGGCATTTATAATGTAATAAAATATGCATATTTCAAATAAATGATGTTCTTTTGAACCTTCTATTAATCAAATAATCCTGAAAAAAAGGGGGGAAAAAATTATGGTTTCCCCCAAAAATAAATAACACCAAATCAGCATATTGGAAGGATTTCTGAAGGATCATGGGACACTGAGGACTGGAGTAATGATGCTGAAAATTCAGCCTTGCTATCACAAGATTAAATTACATTTTAAATATGTTAAAATAGAAAAGTAATTTTAAATTCTAAAAATATTTCTCTGTATTTTTGATCAAATTAATGCCATCTTGATAAGCCAAAGAGACTTCTTTCAAAAACATTAAAAAAAAATCTTACCAACCCCAAACCTTAAAACTGTAGTATCCACCTTATTTTTCAACGCAGAAGTAAGCTGTTTTCTGTGAATGTGCGAGACTTCCGGTTCTTTAGCCGCTGTAGGGAAATAGCAAGAAGAATAACAAAGCGCAGTAAACTGTAAAACTGTTAGCACTACAAACCAGTGTTCATAAATAAGATTAAAATAATGTGGACACACCAGTTTGCAATATCAAGCACTTACTGGAAAAATAAGGTGGATAGTTTTAAAATATTAACTATTACTTCTCTGTTTGTTCTCTATTTTTCAGAAAAAGTCAGAGAACTGCTCATCTCTTATGAACGAGAACAGTTTCAGGTAAGTCTGGGACCAATTTCACATTGTGTATAGTATCCCAGCTCACACCACATGGTTTGTAAGGGTGCTTGAATTCCTTGAAAATGCTCGAATTTTGATGTTGTGTTTTCAAGGTTTGAAAAGTGCTTGGATTTTGGTTAAAGTGCTTGAAAATGCATTTCCAGTGGGTTCATAATAATTCGCTTTCTTGATGAATAGTTCTTTTTTTTTTATATATATATAAAATATATAGCGTAACAACTCCGCTCGACTCACGTGTGTGGCTATAGTGTGATCTGTCAGTTTTTATTGACGTGCGTACGCTCTGATGGAGCGGAGCGGGAGATAAAAACATGCCGGGAGGTTGCCGCTTCAGTCAGTGTTGGCTTGAAAACAACAAGTATGGTTAAAATGAGAACTAAATTCTTAAATTCTTTTTTTTTTTTTTTCATGGAAGAGTCTGCGCTTTTGAGCCATATAAAAGGTAAACAAAAATGCCCCTGCTCAGTTAAACTAAATCTTTTAAGACCGTCACGATTAAAGTGAAATTTGAAAAAGAATGAAAGGTGTCTATTGCGGCATATGTTTAGATCTGCTCACAATGCATCAAAGATTTAACTTTGCGCGTTTCCCCCCCAGTGTTATAACAAATCACGAACGTGATCTGCGAAATGCTAGTTATGTTCAGTTCATGCGCTTACTGAATGCATTCTGCAGTCTCTCGAATAGTGTCATCATAAACAACAGTAGCTACAGATACGATGTAAACAAGAAATTCATTTTACGGTTTAGACAGCGAGATTCAGTGAGCTCGTGCTAGAAATCATCCGTTTCAGTGATGGGGAATGTTTGTTGCTCGTTTTCTGCATGTTTTAATCCCAAATTGAATAATCATTTTGTTTTTCATACTAAATTTTGTAATAATTTGTAAAGAATGTCATGAATATGACGTGTCGTTTCCCCCACACAAAAACGTAACCGATTTTAATCGTCATTGTCACATAAACTTGCATCAAATTTAAGGACATAAAAAGACTTGAATGCCTTAAAGGGTTAGTTCACCCTAAACTCTAGAAATCGACTTTATTCCACTACTGTGGCACTTTGGACGCGCATTCAAGACAGTACCATGACGTGAGCGTGTGGCGGCGCTGACCCAGATCCGGCGTGGTGACGTCATTACGCCGGATCTGGGTCAGCGCCGCCACACGCTCGCATCATGAACGCGTGTCCAAAGTGACGCAGTAGAGACGAAAATGTGGAATAAAGTCGTTATTTTTGGTTTCTTAGCTTCGTAACTTTACAGTTGAACCACCGATGTCACACGGACTACTTTGTCGATCATCTTGGTACTTTTCTGGACCTTGAACGTGGTAGTTACCTTGCTGTCTATGGGAGGGTCAGAGAGCCCTCATATTTCATCAAAAATATCTTAAATTGTGTTCCGAAGATGAACGAAGGTCTTACGGGTTTCGAACAACACTAGGGTGAGTAATTAATGACAGAATTTTCCTTTTTTGGGTGAACTAACCCTTTAAACGGTAGGCTACAAGAAAATACTTTTTTATAATTTCAAGAGGTCTAAAAATTGAGGACTGAAAGACAAGAATAATTATATGGCTTATTGTGACGATTAACTTCATAAGGGTATGATTTAATTGAATAAACAAACAAAACAAAAAGTCAAAACACAGCGTGGGTGTTTTGATATGAAAGTATCTCTGAAGGGAACCGCCTGCCCTCAGAAAGGTTTTGATGGCATTTTCATTTCATCTTGCCTACTTATAATGTCTGATACTGTAGTTCTGCTTTATTTACAGTCGTTACTGGGGAAACCTTTCCAAAAGTGCCACCTGCTGGCAATTTGCTGTTTTTGTTCAGAACAAATAAAAGATGCCTTCAAAAATCCAAACGATTAACAAAGCAAGGTGTGTGTTAGGGGTCGACCGATATATTGCCAAGGCCGATATATCGGCCGATATTTGGCATTTTTCAAATATCGGCATCGGCCGATAAGTTTTTCTGTTTGGCCGATGCGTTCGATGCGGGACTTTTATTTTGACGTCGCTGAGAGCGGCAGCGCCCGAGTACACAGTGCTCACATTCTCCCTCTTGTTCGCCATCGTCGTTAACAGTTCTGTTTAATACGGATAGAAGTCTGTCTAATAATCCGATAGAACTGTTAAACAAAGGAATTAAAATGTATACAAAAAGTATTATAACGATTGCTTTTAAATTATTAGCAATAGAAAGGCAAACATTATCATACTTTCTCATTTACCGTCAGCCTTCAGCAAATACGCATTTACATCATTTAAACAAATCTTTGAATGACTAATGAACATTTAATTTCACAAACCTTGCAAACTTAGTCGAATCCAGTGGTGAGATCTGTGACATGGATAAGCCCCTCGCATATGACGCCCAGCAGAACCTGCTCCGGCTCTGCAGCATTTACACACAGGGTTACCGTGAAAACACCTCCCCCGGACCCTCAGACCCCGCTCAGCCTGTGTACACCCTGCAGAACCTTCAGGACAGACTCAAGAGTAACACCCACTCATCTAACCACGCCCCCAGATCCGTGCAGGCTCCGCCCACAGAGGACCTCCAGGAAAAGCTAAGCGCAGAAACTGTACAGGAGAGAAACTTTGCGTTACGAGGATCAGCATGGAGCGTGTGCACAGGTAACACTCACACCCTCACCTGCTGCTTTTTGTATTTTATATTTAAAAAAATGCTATTTATTAATTTAATGAAACTGAAACCTAATGCAATTATTTTAAAGTAATAAAAAAGTACAAAAACAATTCAAGTCGAAAGCTAAAAAATTAAAAGCCATCAAAATATTTCTAAAAAACGAATATAGTATATAAATAACACTGCAGTTAGTTTATGGATTGCCTTCTGTTTATGAAACGTGATGTTTGCGCTGCAGCATGTCTGCAGTTTATTACAACTAAATGAAATGCTTCAACACCTGTTACTTGAATAATGAATTATTTCATAAATTTAGACCATCTGCACACTTCCAGTCATTGCACATGTGGGCGGTCAGATTCCATGACCACAAATACTAGGGCCAGTTTGCACAAGTAATGTCAGCTGGTGTTTAATGTGATGCGGAAGAATGATTAGCTTTTTGGCATGTCACCATATTCTAATTTATTGAGATAGTGAATTGGTGGGTTTTTGTTAAATGTGACACAAAATCATCACAATTAAAAGAACCAAAGACTTAAACTACTTCAGTCTGTGTGCATTGAATTTATTTAATAGACGAGTTTCACAATTTGAGTTGAATTACTGAAATAAATGAACTTTTCCATGACATTCTAATTTGAGATGCACCTGTACTATATATATAATATTTTGTTAAAATTCAGCATTGCAGTCACAGGAATAATTTACATTTTAAAATGTACTAAAATAGAAAAGCATTGTTTTAAATTGTGATATTTTATAAATATTTTTGATCAAATGAATGCAGCCTTGGTGAGCATAAGATACTTATTTCAAAAGCTTAAAAATGCCCCTAAACATTTGAACAGTTGTGTATGTAATTACATATGTCAAAACAAGTGGCTTTTAAATCAAGTAAATATAGTACAAGAACACTTAATAAAATAATGAAGTGTTTATGGTTGTTAAACTTTGTGCAGCATGTTTATTTTCATCTGTGTGAACTTCATAAATCCATTAAAATCGGAAGAGACAAATTGATAAAAAATAATTAGAAAATCAGGTTTTGTGTCTAATGCAATACAAATCTGAAATTTTAAGTGACTTGGGGCCTCTGTTCGAATTGAATAACAGCATCTTACTTTGGTGTTTTGCAATATCTTACTATATTACTTCATGCCATTTTACTATCTACAGACAAACAAGCACCCAATAGGAACACAGACAAGATAACAGTTAACCAAATAAGAGTCTAGCTTTATTGAGAGGAACAAACACCTTTTGTCATTGAGACTTACATTTTGTTTGAGTCCACAGACCCAAAGCATTATAAAGTTTTTCCACCCTTTCACTTTCTTCTTTCTCTTTTTTGGTTCGTGTTTTTGTCATATTGAAAACAAGTTTAAAAGCAACATGTTTCATTCAGTAGAGAGTAAAACATACTATTGTATGTTGTTGTCATCATCACAGCACGAGACTCAAAAGTGTAAAGACCACTCAGTCAAACTGCAAAGGCGCGAGAAAAAAAAAACACAATACAAGGGGGGAATGTTAAATGAATGGCAAAACTTGAATTTAAGATCATCCACACTACTTCACAAATCGCCGCGGTTTTATAAGAGCAAACATCAAAGATAATGTCGTTCATAAAGGAGCTGAAATAAGAATACATCTGTTAGTTCCTGAGAATCAATCTGTTGGTGAGGGTGTTTGTGTGAGCGAGTTATAGCTGGTGTATTCAATATTGAAAACATACATGTAAATGTACAGATTACATCAGCTCTGCAACCGGCCATGGGAGAAACCATCTCTTTTGACAGTCTGAAAAGCCTGTTTTGCGTGTTTTTCTTGACTTTTCCCCCCTCCTTTAGGCATGTCCAGTTGTCCTGTAGATTCTTCTTGGACATTCTAGTCAAATATAATCAGAAAAACAGGCAGTTCGTGCAGTTAAATCAGGTTGTCCCTTCAGACACCAATAGAGATAAAGAGCTGAACCCCAAAAACTTCATCTTCTCATTAGCACTTCCACTCAGTGTTGCCAACTAATTTTCAAAAGAAGTTGCTAAAGGCAGGTCGATTTGTTGCTAAAAGTTGCTAAATGACGTCATTACGTAATCACGACGCAAAATTGTGTCACTACATCATATCTCAGCAAAAATATATTTTATATGTTAATTTAGATTTGTTCGTAAAATAATATAAATGCGTAATATCATGTTAAAATATAAATAACTATTTTTATATACAACATTGAACGATTTAATTTTTGAACGATTACAAGTTTTTTTAATAGCTAGTAAACTAGTAAAACTGCACATTCTGAACAATTATAGTTTTAAGCCGTGTATTAGTAGTCAGTATGCTACACTCGAAGAAAATAAATCACAGGTTTTTACCTGCATTTTAAATTACGCATTGTATTTTGTGTTTTCGGGGGAACAACGGATAATGGATAACGGATAATATCCTGGAAAATTATAAGTACCTTTGCCATTTTTCGAGATATTTTTCTTACAGTGTACTAACTGATCAACAATCACATGTACAAGCTACTAACAAGGTGTATCATAAATGAACAATTATTATTGTTATTATCAAATTGAACAACTGCAAATAGCAGTAACTTAATTCGTGTGATGTATGTACTTCAAGGCATCTTTGGTTTCCTCTTTTTGTGAAATTTAGATGGAAAATGTGTGCCTTTTTATTGTTTGAGTCACTTATCAAAAGTTGCTAAAAGTAGCCAAATAAAATGGCTAAATTTGTTGCTAGGTGCTTTTGGAAGAAAAAGTTGCTAGGGTAGTCTGAAAAGTTGCTAAATTTAGCAACAAAATTGCTAAGTTGGCAACACTGCTTCCACTTGTGGAAAAGAAAAAGAAAAAAACCCAAGCAAGAAGCGCGACAGTCAGAATGTGCTCGACTCTCACAAACCAAAGTAACGTTAACGTTAGTTAAACTGTAAGGCAGGTTACGAGGAGCGTAATCATGTGTTTGTGTGGATATCTTTCAGTACGACACTCAGATAAAGCTCACAATTCACTCATGAGAGAAAGTGTGTGCCTGTGGCGTCAATGTCAGCTGCTTAAACTCACCTATTTGCTAAAAAAAGACAAAAAACATTGTGCAAATTCCATTCAATTAAAGTCTCATCTTCAACCTGGAACGTGCCTCCTTGTCTTTACTGTAGAAGGTAAACTATGATACAGGTGAAACAGCGGTGAATTTACCATAAATTCACACTAGCGCACACAATAGTCAACATTTTACATTAGTCTTATCAGTACTAATGATAGTCAAGTCTATAAGTGCGTGTATGAGAGAGATCCTGCTCGGATAAGCTGGTAGAGTGTCTTCATGTACGTGAAATGCACTAATACTGTGCAAATACAAGAGGTTTGACATTAATTTTCAATATTTACAGAGGAAAAATATATTAGGAGCACACAGATTGTGTCAGAACGTGTCTCTCCTGAATCTACATCTTTAACAGAGAGAGAGACTGAATGATGATATATAAAGCCACGATCTACGAATCCTGCAGTCAAACAGTAATGAAGTTCAGCTCCGCGGAGGTAAACGTTCACTTTCTAAAATAATCATTAAACAACTCATTTCAAGGCATGGAGAAGTGAAGGAGGTATGAGAGGACGGAGAAAGAAATGAGAGAGAGAGAGATCCCTGTCTGTAGTGGTCTGCCCGGCAGGAAATAAGCCATCTCTATGGGCTACTCGAGTGACACACGGTATCACTGACATTACGGCATTATATTTCTTTATCCTTTTTTTTTTTTAAACAAAACTACGCTTTTTTTTTTAAATATATATATAGATATATATACTCATATAAGTGATACTGTACAGCTCAGAAATATATATATATCTTTTTTTTTTTTTTTACAATCAAGAAATAGATACAATTTGTATCAACAAGCAAAAGGTCGTTTCTGGACATTTGTTGTGTGGTAGCTTGCTGCTCAACTGCGCAGGGGTCTGAACCTCGGAGCATAAGCAGCGGACAGCAATGTCGTAATTTACAAGAAATTAGTTTCTAGATTGCTCTAGAAACACATCCTTCGGGATTGTTTGCTCCTAGGTTCAAAGGAGAAGGGGAAAAGGAGAAACCCAGCCGTAAAAACACTTCCATCACAAACAAAAATACACATTTAGGCCTGAAACATACACTGCGTAAGTACATCAGTGAAGTTAAAAGTGCGGTCACATTAGTGAAAGTTTGTGGGCAAAAAAGTCTACTGTCAATGTGTGTGACCAACTTCTTGAACTCATTGCGAAATTTGTATGGGGAAATGTATTGCCTTGCATAAATTCCCAATCCTGTGGATTCCTATTGAAATGACTGCATTTTGCCCACAAAAAATTTGCCAAACAACATTAAATGTGACCACACCTTAACACTTCTAGCTGGATTTCACATCACTGCATTCCAAAATGTGTCACAATCACTGATCTATATATACTATTATAGATCAGTGGTCACAATTCATAACATAACAGAATTGCACTTCTGCCACAACCGCTACTAGAGCAGGCAATACTAAATGCATTAGAGCATAAAATAAAAAAGGGAAAAGAAACAAAACATTAAAGATTACTTTTATAGTAGACTCTTGACAGTTCCAGATTTTCTGAAAGCTCGTAAAAGCGTGAAATGTAATATTTTATCATCTGCTCCCTTTAATGTCACAGTTGAATGTGAACATTCCTGTGGTGCTATTAGCCAAAAAAAAATACAAAAAGGTTTACGTAAGCCAGAAGTTGTCATGATTTCACCGATCAAGCATTAGTACTTGCATAAACATGTCTCTGGCCTAAAATGTGTAAATTATTATTTTTTAAAAATTAAAACAAAAAAACTCTAACCCGATTGTAAAAAGGAAAAAAATCATTAATAGCCTCCTGAAAGAACCCTGTTGAAAAACAAAACTAAGGGGAAGGAGAACCGTCTGTGTTCGTATTAGAGAGCTGAGAGGTTGGGTTTTGTGTCCACGTCGAAGCAGGGTCGGGGGCGGTAGAGAGGCAGCAAGCGAACTGTCAGCCAAATGTCAGAAACAACCCAACAACAGCCTGGTGTTCCGTGTGTGTGTCGCACAGGAAGAGACCGGTAGGCAGTGTGTCACACCTTCCCACGAGCAGTAACGGGGCCCCACGGGGCCACACCTGTGCTCATGAAAAAAAAATTAAGGAGAAATTTAAGTATTTTTGAAAACACCCAGAGCATCTCTGGACCAATAACATTCACGCTCTCCTGAAGATATGTTCATTTACAGGGCGGAGCAGATTAAACGGGGCGGTCTCTTGGCATCAATCAGGAAACAGATGCTGCACAGGAGCATTTTGCCGAAGAGACACATTCTCCTCCCCAGTTTGTGAATACTTGAACGTAGTTATTGACTAAGGAGCCAAACGTGAGCGGCGCTCTCCGTCAATCATAGTGCTAACATGCTGTCTGGGAGAGATTTACTGAAGCCCATGCTTACTCAAACATCTCTCTTGAAATCTACAATACAACAACAACAACATTTAGGAAATACATAAGAATAACTTCTCCAACTCGACATACCTAGTGCTCTCAGATAAAAAAAAAAAAAGTACACCGATTATCTTTTTGGCTCAATCTTTGAAAATGGCTTCGTAAATACGCATCCGTGTGTGTGCGCGAACAGACATCGCAGGGGCAGGTTTGCAGTTACAGCCCAGCCAGTTAAAAAGTCTGAACCGCAGCACAGCAGAATCTAAACCTTTCTGTCCCAGTGCTCACTTTTATAAAACAAATGCAAAACAGCGACCTCCACAGCTATTAAGCACTATTCACATTAACGTGTGGTGAGGTCACTCCAATGTAAGGCCATAAAAGTTCAAAGGTCATGCTTTGAGGTACGCAAGCAAGCGTTCATTCTTCTTTCTGAAATCACACATCAAGTCATCACGCACACCAAAAAAAAATAAATCACACCACGGTGTCATGTCATATTTACACGCAAATGCAAGTGAATACACATATACATACACAATACTATTCATATTGTGCAGGACCATTTCTGATCCGTTTTACCAAAGAGATTTCTCTCATGTAACTCTTTTTCAAAGGATAAATGTTATCATCACCAACGAAAGAAGACATTCTCAAGATATGCCATCAAACTGGCAGGCAGTTGCTCTCTCAGTGTGGAAACACTTTTATGAACAAACTTTTTGCCCATCTCAGGAGCTGAACGGTGGACTTTTTTACGAGGGATCTCAGGTTTCTACGCTAAACTTCTCAAGTACAAGATCCAGGCTCCCATATGGCTTAACAGATGACATAACAACCAATGCAGCATCAATGCTATCATGCTAGCCAACCTCCTAATGGATCCAATCATAATTACACACGAGGGATGGCTGTTTCTTCAGAGCGAAACAAAATTACGAAATTCTCAAGGTGTCCGATTTCTCATTCACTAGGTGTTGTTAGCAGCACTTCGTGATGTGCTTAGTGGCAAGTGCGCAGTTTAGTGACGATGACGGCAGCCAGCTGCTGGGGATCGGTCATGTGAGGGTTCTCCTCCATGACCAAATGGACCACATATGCCGGGAAGATGTTACAGAGGTTTCGGTAGGTTTGATACTGGTGTTCTGGAATAGGGTGCCGCTCTTTGGGTTCCTCCGCTGGCCCACGAGCGCTGAGCGGTGGAGGCGGCACGCTATCCCACGGGGACCTCCAGATCTGCTCCATCTTCTCGGGCATGCTGCGGACCATCACCCTTTCACAGCAAGGCATGAGGCCTCCCGTTAATCCGTAGCTTCCGTAACTGTAGGGCTCGTTACCACACGGCAAAGGGTCCCAGCTGGCATGCTGCTCTCGGCAAAGAGGAGGTCTCCGCTGGCGCAGCGGATTGCTCTCGTAGAGCCGCGAGTCAGAGATGCTGTCCATTCGAGTCATGCCTAAGGACCGACCCTGCTGGGAAGGGCTGGCAGAAGGCAACATGTTCTGGGACACAGGAGGGTAGTCTCCTGGGCAGCTGGATCGGGCGCAGATGACCGGGTGTTGGGAGAGTGGTACAAGGTGGGCAGAGGACTGCTTTCGAGGTCCCGGTTTGGGTTCATCCGTTCCGTAGCTCTGCACACGTGTCAAGGCCTCATGGTGGAAACCGTGAGCAAAGGCTTGAAGGCGTGTTTGCGCCGAAGGTTGAGTCTGGATCTGCGACGGTGGCCCTTTCATGCTGTCATCCAGGCTGCCCTCCAATGAGTTGAGGTACATCTCTCCACTGTAGGATGAGAAGGAGTCCGACGAATGACTTCGGCCGGGTTCTGGGCACATGCTGGCTCTGCCAGGATATCCTCCACCCACCCCTACAGGCTCTGGCTGTTCAAGACTGCAGAAACTGTCTTGGAGGCTGATGGTGGAGAAGTCACTGAGCATGGAATAGTAGCCGTGGTCGCTTACCACAGAGTCGTACTTGGGGAATGGCTCACCGTAAGCCACGGAGGCGCCCTGACTATTGGTGACTAGGATGGGGGGGTATTGGATGCTGCCCGCATGCTCAAGCGAGCTGTGGGTAAAGTGCAGAGACCCTGGAACAGGGCTGCTCGCCGAGCGCGTGTTCAGAGCGCCTGCTGCGTGACTTTTCGTCAGCGGCATAGTTGGAACGCTAAGCGCCGAAACTAACGATGGTACCGAACTGGCCTCAGCCTTCCGCGCTGGACAGAGTCTCTCTTCTTGCTCGCACGCAACCGACCGGATACTAGGGTCAGACTGGCGCTTGGGTGCCACTCGCTTTGCCTCGAAGCTACTGTCTCCCTTGTTAGCAGAACCAGAGGTCCCACATTTGGCAAGTGCCCCCTCGCTCATTGTCTTTACAGCGGAGAGTTTGGCAAAGGCTCTGAGCTCGTCTGCAACAGCCCGCTGTGGTTGGTTGGCTCTTTCTGGGTGGTAGTACTTGCATTTATGGCCATACGTGCACTTCTTACCTGTGATAAAACCAATAATGGTTTGAGACAAAAATGTTACTTCTGTGTTTCTAAAACCGGCAGCACTGATTCAAAAATAGCAGTATACTGAAAATTAATCAATAGTTTGACAGTGCATGAAAAACGTTAACAAATATATTTCTGTCATGACAACTCTGAAGATTTTAGCATGGTAATGGATATGACAATGTTAATGTTTTTGG
This sequence comes from Sinocyclocheilus grahami, assembly GCF_001515645.1. NCBI lineage: Eukaryota > Metazoa > Chordata > Actinopteri > Cypriniformes > Cyprinidae > Sinocyclocheilus > Sinocyclocheilus grahami. The sequence continues at coordinate 955,499 of NW_015505409.1, forward strand.
TTTTGGCGGAATAGATCTGCTACACTGCTGAATTGCGGCTGTTGGTTATTGCTGTTGTTGTAGATTATTGCTGCTACAAAGGAAAACAAGTACAGGAAATTAATACTAATAAACATACACCGATATGGTGCTTTGAGTATTTAAGACATACTGCTGCTGCTAGTGTTGTCAAAAGTACCGACCGCAATACCAGTCGGTACTGAAATTTTAAAAACGTCTTACTGCTGATTGGCCATTGTGTTCACATGCTCAACAGATATGACTGTGATGGGCTACAATGATCATTGCTTCACACTCTTCAACAAGCGCTCACACAAAAACACACGGGAGCGTTTGAAAGCCACGTCTATCAGCAGATCCGTCTATATGCAGATATATTAGGGATCCGCTGATAGACACGGCTTTCAAATGCTCCCGTGTGCTTCTGTGTGAGCGCTCAGTGAAGAGTATGAAGCGATGATCATTGTAGCCAATCACAGTCATATCTGTTGAGCGCATGAACACAATGGCCAATCAGTGATGTTTAAGAATCCGCTCAACAGTGCTCAAATGTTAGCGGGAAATGGAAATTTTTTAAATTTCAGTACCGACTAGTATCGCAGTCTGTACTTTTGACAACACGAGCTGCTGCACAAATAGCATATATAATAACCTGTAGTAGATCTACACAGGTGGAGCTGGGGAAGGGGGAGGGTTTCAGAGTAACTTTCAAAGCGTGCTGCAAATTGCTCTAGTGAATGCAGATAAGCCATTTAAAAGTAAAGCAGCAAACTCATTGGCTGTGTATGCAACATGAACCAATCAGCTTGTGCCAAGTAGTATAACGCTGTGAATATCATCAGTTTGCATTAACGAACCATCAGCCTGCACCATCTAGAGTTTCATGACAGAACTTGGCATTTATCTTATTTTACATTACACTGTTAATGCAGTAAATATATTTTTAATATGCTGTGATGTTCTGGAATAAAGACATAAATTAATTTCCTACTTTTGCTGTACTGACCATAAGGACACGGCTGCTTCTTGTGCTCTGGAACCGCTGGTCGTTTGCGGAGAAAATTTTCCAGACTGGGTCCATGTCTGCCTAAAGGATCATCAGGAGGCATAAACCTACAAATCAGTCCAACAGACACAAATAAGCACAACTCTATGATAGGAAGAATGATTTAAATCTAAAATATATTTAATGAAACATTTAATTAAACATTATCATTATTGAGATTTTATATATTATACAGAAGTATGGTAAAATACTACTGTTCTAAATTCTTTATTGCTTGCAGCCATGATGCAAATATTAAAATAAAGTGAAACCGGAGCACTCTTCATTCGTAATGTATGTTAAAGCAACATTAATAGTTGAGTGCAACGTGAACCACCACAGATGGTGTATAGTATGTGCATGACAAGAGCATTTCTATTGCACTACTGCATCAGAAAATGAGACAAAAATGGCCATTTATGGCATTTCTATACTCACTTAAAATTACTTTATTTGGATAGCAATGTGTTGCTTACATCATATGTAACTGGGAACAGGTAATTATGTAATCACAAGAGGCCTAACCGTGGGACCTCGTCACTGAAAAATCTAACTTGAGCAAATAAATCAGGAAATTAATTCAAGCTTATTTACAAAGAACAAGAGAGACTTGAAACAAGTGACCGAGCAATAAAAAGTGAAAGAAGAAAAACAGAGAGAAAGAGGAACGCCATACGGGTGCGAGGGTGGAAAGCAGAAGACACAAGTGAGTGAGAGAGAAAACCCCGTCACCACGGTAACTGTGTGCGAGCATACTTGTCGTTGACGAAGCTGTACATGAGGAGTCGTTCCTCAATAAATTTCTTCCACTCTGGTTTTTCATTCTGCAAGTCTCGGTAGTTGTCGTTGGACACGATGATCCCGTCTGAGTCGCAGGCCAGCTTGACGATAAAACGGTCATCGTAGCAAACCACTCGTCGGCCTTGGACTCTGCGAGACGGCGTGAAGACGAGGATCTTTTCCTTCTCTAATTTCCGTAGGATCTCCTGATCTGAGGATGAAGGTGACATCACACATCATCACTTCCTGTGACCTCATGCACAGACATACGCAAACTTGTATAAACATCACAGCACAGATGGCCGATCTCACTGGACACATGGCGGCTCCTCAGAGATGTTCATACAGGCAAATAAAAACAGCTCTTCATGGAAACAATATCCACTGTATCTAACAACATACAGTATGGGTCAAAAGTGTAACCACTTGGATGTACTGCCAAATTCTCTGAAAGGCCTTTGGAGATGGCTTATGGTAGAGAAATTAACATTCAATTCACGGGCAACAGCTCTGGTGGACATTCCTGCAGTCAGCATGCCAACTGCACGCTCCCTCAAAACTTGCGACATCTGTGGCATTGTGCTGTGTGATAAAACTGCACATTTTAGAGTGGCCTTTTATTGTGGCCAGCCTAAGGCACACCTGTGCAATAATCATGCTGTCTAATCAGCATCTTGATATGCCACAACTGTGAGGTGGATGGATTATCTCGGCAAAGGAGAAGTGCTCACTAACACAGATTTAGACAGATTTGTGAACAATATTTGAGAGAAATAGGCCTTTTGTGTACATAGAAAAAGTCTTAGATCTTTGAGTTCAGCTCATGAAAAATGGGGGCAAAAACAAAAGTGTTGCGTTTATAATTTTGTTCAGTGTATTTGAAGCCAGAAAATAAACAGAGCATTTTGGGATTTTAAACATTTTTAAATAAAGAAACATTATGACGATTAAGAACATATCTGTGTCAATAATCAAAGAGACGTAAACCTGTGACACAGATCATGTGAACTTTGTAAAAACAAAACAAAAATTTTTTGTTTGTCTCGACTGAAGCACAAGATGCTGTTTGGATCATTCTCAAATCACACTTGAGAACATGATTCACCAGGTTTTACACAAACTTGTGGAGTTCATGCAGCTTGAGAGCTGATTTTGCTAAAGCAAAAGAAGGATGAACAATACTAATAAATTCCTTTTTTATTCAACTTTTCACTCAAAATGTTATATTTAAAAAAAATAGAAAAGAAATTAGACATTTCAAGCATTTTAACTGGTGGTCTCAGATTTTTAGACTAACTGGATATACACAGACACACACTGGCACTTCATGGAAGTGTTAGCTCATCATAGAAACATCATTTTCTGCAGGTTCTTTTAATTTTGTGGTACCTTTGATTGGCGCATCAGGTCTTGACTGTTCTTTCCTCCATGCTGGGACGAAAACTGTGATGTCTTTGTGGCCCTTCTCCAGGAACCAATCAACAGCCAGTTGAATGCCCAGGCATGAGAACACCTCTTTGTTTCCATGGCTACAAAATATTATTACCAACATCAAATTACACACATAGTTCTCTCACTGATTGGACTTTTCTCAATACTAAGAGCATTTCAAAACAGGAACATAAAGATAATTTCACCAAAAGACTTCCTGCAACAGCGTAAATTCCAGAAGTAAACAACAATAGTGAGAATCTGATGACTCTCTAGTTCACAGTTCCCCAGGTTCAGACTAATTCTCTCATCAACATGTTATCAGTCCAGAGCCTCTACGTCACCATGAAATCAAAACTGACTAGGGATGCACTGTATATCAGCCAATATGATTTTTGTATCATTGTTTGTTATCTAATTGTGCAATGCTTCATTTCTTCTATTTTTACATTTAGATTACCTTTGCTGTCATCTAACTTCCACACAAAGGGAAACTCAAAAACAGCTAATAATTTAACAACACTGTTAAATGTGACCTTTACCAAATATGAAAATGAACATCCAGGTTTCACACTTAGACATTATAATGTCGTGATGCCTGAATACACTTTTAGCGTTTAAAATGATTGATTTTAGCTTCTAGTGTTTTATTTTGTAATCATTTAGAATTTTCAGAATTGTAATTATTTAGCCAGAATATCCCTTAAATTGACCCTTTTATTTTCTAAACGAACATTCTTGTGCACTTTTCAGCAGATAATGTTTCTCATATTATTTGTAATATATAATACATTTCTCTGCCTCTAAAACAACTTGCTCTAACTCTAAAATTCTTCCCTCCAACAACTTTTCACAATCCCAACATCCACCTGACATTTTTAGCTTGAAATATATTGGATTATTGGAGTGTAAAACGGGTTACAAACAGCATATCAAGTTAACTTTGACTGCTAGGCTCAAAACATGCATATGTAGGCCTTGTCAGCAATTACAGGAATTGCATGTTTTTAAACAATATATGTGGAAAGAGTTTGGTTCTCATTAGCAGTTACCTCATGGCAACATTGGATCCATCAATCACAATTGGTCGGAGGTTGTCATTCGTGTCTGATGTTTCTTCCTCCAGCGATGCTTCGGGGCTGACGGCTTCTTTGGCTCCCACCGCCCGTGGCATTAAACCGGCAGTGCCCGTTGCTGTTTGGCTCTCTGGATCTCCTTTATTCCCTAGCCGTACCAGCTCGGCTAATACATCATTGATTAGTGCGCTGGACCCCAGTTTACTCAGCACAGACTCCACCTGCTCTCCAGAGTAGCCCAGTTTCAGAGCAAAGTCAATTTTGGTTTGGTAATCTCGATCGCTGGTTTGACGCAAGGGCATTTGGGCTCTCTGGGTGTCATCTGCGCGCAACTCCTGTAAGGTGCTGCTCTGGCTGAAGCTGGGACGGTCCAAACAGGATGAGCGGCACAGCTGCCGGTGAGGTTTGGCTGCTATGAGTGGGTCCTGCCTCCATCCGGTCACTCCTTCTCCTGACCCTGCCGTGCTGACAGTGCCTCCAGAACTCCCGCTCCGTGACCGCGCCTCTCCGTCACTCTCAGAACTGCTCCCATCTTCCCCGGCTTCTTCATCCTCCTCCTCCTCCTCTTCTTTTTCTGGAGAGTCGTGGCCGGTGGCAGCGGGCAAGGGCTGGGGTTCGCGGCAGCCGCGATGCTCCATCTTCAGGCGCTGCAGCATAGCGCATGCAGCTGTTACCTGCATATGACCTCCCTGAAGCTCCAGTGCATGGTCCCTCACCTGCACCACGGCACAGCTCTCGTACTCAATAGCTGCACGTAGGGCATGCAGTCGCCGCTGCAGCCAAAGAGTCAAACGCTCACGGTGCTTATGCACTGGACTGATCAGCGACACAATGTACTCCTGAGGGAAAGAGAAAAGATCATTTACATTCATAATAATTTTTTATAATTTACATTCAAGTACTTTTTTTTCTCCATGCCATTTTTTACGCAGCTACACATCCAAACCAAGCTAAGAACTTTTTCTAAATTACTTTTTTATACATAAGTAAATCAAAGCATTGCATAAATGGTGCCATTATGCAAATTTTAAAATTAATATATATTTTTTTTATTAGTTAGGGTTAGGTAGTGATAGTTAGTAGTTTAATTAGTAGTGTTTTTAGTAGCGTTTAATTTAACGGTATGTGTGGACATTCGGTTCTCTTAGACAAACAAAACTTTTCTCCTAATTGTGAATGGATTATGTAGAGAAACCGAACAAAAGGCGCTCCCTTAAGGCACAGTACAGTTAACCGGAAATGACTGAGCTGACTTATCTAAAACCAGGAAGTAATCGTGCATATGGTCAATTGGCCGAACAGGACAGTCTGAACCATTAACTTGGTATCTAATTGACCTGTCGGTAAGCCCCTCCCCTCGAACGCAGATGAGCCAATGGCAGTCGAGTATCAGTTGCACGGGGAGCGGAACTCGAACATCTTTAGGTTTCAGCACCATAAAGAAACAATGGAAGATCCTAAGCTCGCATCGATTTAATGGTGTTTATGCTACAAAAATGGAAAAACGATGTGCCTAGGATACTTGTAAGTAGTGTTTTTAGTAGCGTTTAATTTAACGGTATGTGTGGACATTCGGTTCTCTTAGACAAACAAAACTTTTCTCCTAATTGTGAATGGATTATGTAGAGAAACCGAACAAAAGGCGCTCCCTTAAGGCACAGTACAGTTAACCGGAAATGACTGAGCTGACTTATCTAAAACCAGGAAGTAATCGTGCATATGGTCAATTGGCCGAACAGGACAGTCTGAACCATTAACTTGGTATCTAATTGACCTGTCGGTAAGCCCCTCCCCTCGAACGCAGATGAGCCAATGGCAGTCGAGTATCAGTTGCACGGGGAGCGGAACTCGAACATCTTTAGGTTTCAGCACCATAAAGAAACAATGGAAGATCCTAAGCTCGCATCGATTTAATGGTGTTTATGCTACAAAAATGGAAAAACGATGTGCCTAGGATACTTGTAACACTAATTCCAGTTATCCTGAGAGGATAGGCAATGTCATTTATTTGATCCCATTTCCTAAATCCAACCAAAACAGAGCAAAATATCCCTAAGTATTCAACCCCAATCCCAATGAAGACGAAAATTTGCATTTTTCTGGTTGTCATACTCTCATTAAGTTACACTTTTCATCTGCTCAAGCAGAACGTTAATGTCATCTTGTGCTTCAGCAAGGTATCTCTGGCTAAAACTAGCTAACGTTTGCGTTAAAGTTATGGAGTCCATGCTAACGTACAAAGCTAAACAGCGAACTGTTCTCAAGTCATGTAAGTTACCATGCAGTGAAAGTCAAAAACACATAAATAAAGGTCTATATTAGAGTGCCTCTCCATATTAATCTTGTTAAATGTAAATTAATTTAATCTTACTCTGCGGTATATGAACGGTGATGATACGGGATGTTGTCATTGCGATCGTGACGACCGTAACATAATTCTCCCGTTTGCATTGTGACCTGTATTTTTACATATTTATTTTTATATCTTTTATATATCCCTTCATGGCATATTTAAGTCCCTATTGAAGGTCCATCTGTGTCCCAAATCTATCAGACACACCTCGGAAGAAGGTTTTCACTGACAGCTGTCATTGTAAGACAGTGAGGAGCTCCGTTTGTCTGTCCGAGTGAGCAACAGTAACTAAGGGGGGCGGGGTTTACCGATAGGTCAATTGGTAGCAGCAACAAATGGAGTAAAATTACACTACAAGTCTGAAAATGCTCCTGATCTTCCTGTAACAGTTTTTTAAATAAACTGTAACACTACTGTAGTGCTGCACTTGTTGTGACCACTCAGCTCACCAAACAATCACTACAGCTGGCCTTGAATCCCTTTTAACAATTACTACAGCTTGAAAAGACTGTTCTAAACTACAGCATTAGAGATAGACTGGTATTACAGGAAAACAATTTACCTTCCTACATAACAGTAACAGACATAGGCTTTTTGTTGAAACTATACATTCCACTGTTCAATCTTAATGTGGACAATATGAGATTTTCAATTATATCAAGTGTTTTTGGCCACTGTGATAATATTAATATTTAACAAATACACTACCGGTAAAATACACTACCGGTAAAATAGTAAGGGTCAGTATTTCATTTTATTTACTTTATTTTTTTTCATAAATTGTTACTTTTAATTCAGCAAGGATGCATTAAACTGAAATAAAAAAATAATAAATAAAAATAGGTCATTTATAATGTTACAAACGATTTCTGTTTCAAAGAAGGCTGTTCTTCAAACATTCCGTTCATTTAAAAAAAACTGTGATAAGGTTTTTGAGCACCAAATCAATACATTAGAAAGATTTCAAGGACCATGAGACAGAGTAATGGCTTCTGAAGATTCAGCTTTGAAAGAAAATTAATAACACATAATACAAATAAATGTAAAAAAAAATATGTTTTTATGCAACTAATATAATAAATTGCTGGGTCTCCAAAGGATAAAATAAGCTTTTCATAACTCTTTTTAATGCTTTTTCTTATTTCATCTAACACATGCAAGTTTGCTCTGAGCTCCTCCTGTTTGTACAGTATACAGCTAACTCATTGTTCTGTTTTTATTTAAGTTAGTCGGTTTACAGAGGTGAGCATATTCTTTGAAGACAATCGGCATGACGCATGTGCCCATATGTCCCAAATTATGTGTTGTGCGTCATGGCAGATACTTCTATATATTATACATATACATACACACACACACACACATATATATATATATATATATATATATATACACACATAGATGTGTATAGATAGATAGATAGATAGATAGATAGAATAAAATACATCTTTCTTCCCCCCTCTCACTATATATATATATATATATATATATATATATATACACATATACATATATATATGAGGGAAGACAGACACACAACTGGCTTGGTCAGGCTACACCAATGTGCTGCTGGGAAAACTTATCATTGCATTCTTGAATTCTCATGACAGAACATTGAAGTATTGTAAACAATTTCAATATAACAAAACGAGAAGCTACTTTGGGTGGGGCTACGGTTGAACTTCCTTGAGGGGAAACGATACTGTGGTAATGAACTTCTTTCAAAGCAAACAAACTCTGAGACCCTCACGTTTTCTTAAATCCAAACCGGAGTTCGCTCCCTTTCCCTTCAGCAGATTCCTGCACACCTGCCGTAATTCCCTGCTATTCCCCAAGAACTTCTTCAACTCAAGCTTAAATTGGAATTAAGCATGGGTAGCTCTATCAAGGTTGATATGCAATGTCTAATGCATGTGTGCATGAGTGAGAATATGCGAATCTGCGTGTGCATGTGTGTGCATCTGTTTGTTTTTGTGTGGGGCGAGAGGGATGTGTGTACGTGTAGGTTGGGAGTGTGTGCGAGTGCATGTGTGTGTAGAGAAAACCGATAGCACCATCCAGCTACGAGAGGCTCCTCTGCGCTCATGACACCGGTTGCCAAGCAACGCAGCCCTATCATCAGCTAACTGCTTTTTAGCAGTCACGACTAACACAACGCAGTGTTCTCTGGGAAAGCCTGGAACACACACACGCAAACACACGGTGCACATATTACATCAACACCACTCGAAACCATACAGCGCTTCATGTGCAAAGCCGAAACGCACATGAAGCAGCACACATGCATGCTTCACTAATAAACACCTACGCACAGAACCGGAGCTCTCCTCGCACATGCGGCGGAGAGAGAGAGCGAAAGTGTGTGTGTGTGTGTGTGTGTTTGTTTGCATTTGAGAAGAATAATATCACTTTAAACTGACAGTGTATACAATCTTCCCCCTCTCTCTCTCTTTCTGCAGATGTGGCGCATTGAAGAATTTCCTCCCCAGCGTGACATAGCTGCTGTTCTGAGTCGTGACGCTGACTCCAGCAGCATGTTCCCCTGGGCACTGAACCACATCATCTGCACTCACAAGCCACGGGCCCGAGCTGGAGATCACAGCTTCAGCAGCAGGTCTCAGATCAGCAGGAGGAGCTGTTCTGAGATCAGTCAAACAGCCTGCAGTAAACCTAAGAGATGACAGCTTTAATAATCACTACAGCTTGAAAAGAGAGGTGCATATTACAGCCAGGACACTGCAGGAACACAACTTGCCTTTCCATAGTAGACAGAAGTTTTCTGTTAACATCATTGAGATTCAAAAGTGGAGATTTTCTGAGATTTTCTGTGATGCACAGGCTTGTGGTAAATATGATATTTGTAATATTTAACAATAATAATAATATACAATGGTAAACATTTTTGTATTATAAATAAATGATTGTTATGATCAAAAAATGTATCATATAACCTCTTTATTATAAAATATTTAGATAATTATTACTATTAATGATTATCATTAGAGATGTAAAAAGCATTTATATGATAAAAATTTAATATAAATATATATATACAGCATTAATAATAACAATATTCTTGTTGTTGTTGTTATTTTATATATAAGATAAAAATTAAATACATTACTAATATATTTAAATATAAATATATTATTAATAATAATAATAATAATAATAATGATTATCATTATCATAAAGATGCTAAAAATATATATTATATTGAAAGAATGATATTTAACATCTTTATAATGATATATAATGATATTAGCAACTTTAATATATTATTATTATTATTATCATTAATCATAATATTATCATAAAGATGTTAAAAATAAAATATATTTCTAATACATTTAAATGTAAATATAATTACTATTTATAATACCATACTAATAATTATTATTAACAACAATAATTATTATATAAGGTTTTATTATGAATTATTTTAACATTTATGACAATGATAATACTAATGTAACTTACTAATAACTTAATAATAAATATAATTTATATAATAAAATGTTAAAATATATTACTAATCTATTTAAATATAAATCATATTATAATGTAATAACATAATAATAATAATAATTTAAATACACTAATATATGAACATCTTTAACATGTTTTGTATGCATCAAATTATGCAAATCAGCTGCATCACGCAGTCAGTGGCAGCAGTCCACCACAGCAGACTGAGAAACTGTTCTGAGATCAGTGAAACAGCCCACAGAAAACCTGAATAATTAGATATAAGTGGCCAAAATCAGTAACAACTGAGGACAAGGTAACTGAAGAGCCGATCCGAAAACAATCTGAAATAATGACGTAAACCAGTCAAGACTCATGCCAAGTTTTAAATAAAAAAAGGTCAGCTGCTTGTTCGCACGCCCCTGTTCCTTAGGATGTGTTTGACGTAAATTTACGCTTTATCTGTAAATTACCCGGCCAGCTTTGGAACTGATTGGGAAACTGCTGCTGAGTGGGTGGGAGAGGTCTGTGTGCACGGAGCATCATGAAAACGCAAGGACGAAAGGAGACGAAAGCTGAAATACTCCTCCTTGGGTGAAAAGGTGTGAGCCCACTCCTCTGTAAGAAAGAGCCAGAGAGCAGAGATTGGACACAATCGGCTTTTTGCGAAGGCAAGACGTCATATTAAACATAAAAGATTCGGGGGAACAAATACAGGAGAGCTCCGTACTCTGTCATGCCAAACACTTCACTCTGACTGCAGAGAGAAACTGCAGCACGGTGAGCCAGAATGGCCATCTTATGGACAAACAAGCAGCCCGTCACCTTTCAGTGAGCCACACACAAGCGGACCACCGAATTTCAGGCTTTTGTAAACACACAGGTCATATCTCACGTCCTAAAAATCACACAATACTCCGTGACTCAAACAGCCGGCAGCAAAACAGCACAAGTGTATTCAGCAGAGTAGACGCACCACAAACAAGCCCAACAACAGAATGCATCCTCCTCTTAAAAGTCCCCCCCCATTTTCTTTTCTGCCTTGTTTTGCTTCTCTTTTTTCCTTCTCTTCTCCTCACCTCCTCCACAACACAGGCTTACAATCAGCAAGGCCACCATGCACTCGAGCACACACACAGCTTTATGCTGGTTTGTCTCATAGCAACAAGTGGAGTCTCTTTGCTGGAGCTCATGGCTAGATGAAGCCCATTTAAGGCCCACGGTGCAGCTCCGAGCTCAGGCGCTCGGACTAAAGACACGGTGGGTAGCAGCATCTTATGGTGCAGTTATGTCAAAATAGTCAGCAGGAGGTGAAAGCATGCACGTACATAAAGATGCACAGACAGAAGGCCACTTCTTACCTGAAGCTGCACACTTGAAGGTGCATCCAATGCTTTGGGTGCACGCCAAACTCAAACACAGACAAATGCAGCCGCAGCTGCAGCAACAGGCTGGTGCGATAACACTGTCATGCATGCAGGATGCCAAACAAGAGTGTGTGTGTGTGTGTGTGAGGACCCTCCAACTGCCTTGACTTTGTTTGGCCCAAGCAAGGACATTTCATTTCTCATGACCAGCATCCTGCAAGTGCAATGCCTCGTGCTTTCAGTGCATGCATAAAGAGTAGAAAAAAAGTTTCATATTGAATATAACCTGCCTAAAAATAGGGAAATGCACCATTTTCAAGGATGCATGTGCGTGTACAAATCTGGCTAGACTTGTGAGGGTCAAATGTTTGAAAATATAATGACAAATATCAAAGACTTGCGCTATATGAACGGCTCATACATCATGTTTTGCTTCAGCTCTTATAAAGTCAACAGGTTTGTGCGAGGGTCGGGTTTAGAGATAAAGTAATACATTTGATTATCTTAAAATAAAAACTACCGTCTATGAAAGGTCCTTGTATCTTCAAAAGTCAACGAGCGTATGTCAAACTGCTCTCGGTAAATCTCTGTCAAACGTGAGTCGTGAGCATCAGTTCTGCGCGTAATTTAAAGCGCATTTCGCCTCCCCTGAAACATTTACATAGGATGTATTTTACAGAAGCACAGAGGCAATAACCAAAGTTCCTCATGTGGCCCGTGAAAGTAAAAATAGACCCGAAAATGTCATGAAATGAAGAGCTTGAACGGCGAATGTCTGTCGTGCTCGCAAAGCTCTCCTGCGACACACGCGCTCTCTCTCACGCACATACTCACTTTAGCTTTAGTGCAATCTTCTTCCTTGCCGTCCTCGATGTTTACGATGATACCGGAGCCGGCGTTGGGGCTCTCGCAGCTGGACTCGGCGGTGCTGCAGCTCACTCTGACCCGGAAAACCCGCTGGATGTGCGGGATGCAGCGCTGGAGCGCAGGGCCTGCACCGGCGGGCGCGGCGAGCTCCAAAACCATTTATCAGACGGATAAACAAGCGATCACGACGCGCTCCGGAACACTGGCACGCATTCGCCCTGCGTCCTGCTTCATGGGTGGAGCAGCAGGGGAAAGAAAGAAAGTCACGGGAGGATGCAAGTTTGTCTGCGGCCGAGCATAACGGCGGACGTACGGGACGCGCTACATAAGCATCTATCATCCATCTCCATCCCTCCTTCTCCTCTCGCCCTCCCTTTCCTCACTTCCCTCCCTCCCTACAGCGGCCCCGACTGCACCCACCGCCTGCGCTTCGGCAACGCGTCGGACGCCCCCTGTCGCTGCGCTCGGAGACGCAGAAAGTGCGTTTTTGCTGCCTCCGTCTCCGCGTTTTGAAGCACGTGGGTGGACGGGACTCCGGTAATGCAGCAACCGAGGGTTAAAAAATACATGCGCTGTGCGTTATGACCGCCACACTCCCAACTTTACTGTTCAGAAGGTTGATACAGTATTCAGCAGTTGCTGTTATTATCCTGGCATCCTTTGCAACGAAGTATCAATGCCTCGACTGCTTAAACTGTTAGTTCAACTATAATTCTTAGTAGCTATCTGGCAGCGTCGAGGGTCATGTCGCTTTTCAGTAGCGAAGGTCTGTTTAGCGATGGATTTACTTGACAGTAACAGCTTTCAAGCCTCGTGCCTTGTATTTCTGTTGACTGTCTGTTTTGAACCAGAAGCGGCGATGCCTGATTCGCGAATGAATCATTCTTTTGAGTCGATTCTTTTCGATGAATCTCTCAAACGCGCTTCGCGATTCAGTCTGAATCGCTCGAACGGTTCAGTCGCGAAATGAATCATTTGCTTTCTCGAAATCAGTTTACTTACTGGATAATGAGGTGGCTAAATTACAGAGGGGGGAGTGAGCGTTTAACTACAAGCAATGGAAACCAAAGCTTCAAACGTGGTTCCATATGGTTCTTTAATAAGTTCAATCATGTCTTGAAGTGCAGCTTGAGTATACAAAGACATTTCTGATCAACGTAAGCACTTATGTATGAATAAATAACCACTGTTTTGGACCTATTATATTCTGTTAAGTACTATGGAGTATCGTGTAAACACCACAGTACATGCATATGGAATTCAATATATCAAATGTATATTGAAATAGTATATTGAGACAAGTGAGACTGCTGCTGTCATGTGAATAAGTTCAGATAGCAACTGGCAATGTAGTTGTTTCCTGTTTTACTGGACATGTTTTTCTTTGTTTTCTAATAAAGTCGTAATAAACCACATTGCTGACTGTTTTTATTTCATACTTTTAAAAATATGAAGATGCTTAAATGTAGCACTTTGCCACGTACCTTTGCCTCTACCAGATGTCACTAGGTGGTATTTTAGATGGCTACATTTTTCAATAGTTTCCCAAATATTTCCTATAAGAAATATCATAAACGTCCGACAAACGCTTGGGTGTTTTTAATTGAACACTCTCCCTTTAAGCCTCGCCGAGGATTGTGGGAAATGTAGTCAGCGCCGTGTTGCTGACTGTTGACCACAGCTGGTTAGCATTTCTATTGTCTTTCTTATGAGAGGTATATCCGCTACAACCTTTACCTCCTTTCTTATTCCCACAGAAGTCTCACAATTTCATTGTCCACCATGGCGGACGAACAAGAGATAATGTGCAAGCTAGAAAACATAAAAGAAATAAGGTAAGAAAAGCTGAGATTGATTCTAAAGCAGACACGCTAGCCTGTCTTCAACATCTGGCCAGTTCAACCTATATTGCAAAACCCCGGCGTGTTTCCCCGTAATCATAGTCTACATGAAAAAATTCATGACATTTGTCTTTGTATCGGTCATGGTGCTAAAGCAAACCGCTTAAACTGCATTAACCGTTATTTTTGATGAGGATGAGTGTGAAAAGCATCCTGTTGTGGTCAGACACGAAACTGCAGAGCAAACGGTTCATTTCCTGCGGAACGGTTTTTAATCATTTATACAAGCCTCAGACACACACACGATTGTCTGGTTGTTGTAAATATAGCTTTGCACACACGAGGTCTAATGCGTTTTGTGATCGCATCTCTGAAACCGCATAATAGTTTAAAACCACATGCACCAGATCAGAAGTCTTTGCATTTGCATTGCATTGTCATATGCTGTCATGCATTGGCTGGATGTTTTACTGTGTTGTGTGTGGTTTTGCAGGAATAAGACAATTCAGATGGAGAAGATCAAATCTCGACTGAGGAGTGAGTTTGAAGCTCTGGAGTCAGAGGAGAAGCACCTGAGAGAGTACAAACAGGAAATGGATCTTCTGCTGCAGGAGAAAATGGCTCATGTAGAGGAGCTGCGTCTCATACATGCTGATATCAATGTGGTAAATAAGCAAAAAACATTACACATTGCACTGCACTATTTATCATATTTATTGTGCAGTCAATAAAGTAAAAATATATTCTTCACATTTATCTCTCACACACACACACACACACACACACACACAATGCGCAAAACTCCGCATTTGAACAGTCAATAGCAGATACTTAAACTAATAACAAAACAGTAGCTGATTCAGAAGCGCAAGATTGTCACAGCAAAGTCAGAAATACCTCCTAGATTCACGAAACGGTCGTCCATAAAATGCATTGCTGTTCTGTTGTAAGTAATCTTAAAGATTCCTAAATGCATCTACTTTCAGAATGACCCTTTAAAATAGGCATGCAGGTGCACTATCCAAACTTAAATTGTTGTCATTTATGAACACTTTGGAATACAGACATAAGATTGGTCTCTTTTTAAAGAAGAAAATCAGCAGATTATCGCAAAAGAAATATTAAAGTATCAAAAAGTTATGGTAGTTTAAATTTACTGTAAAGAAAATACACTATATTTATTTAATTTTTTATATAATAAATATTTTACATAACAGGTTTTACTCTAAAATTGGTATAAAATTAAAGCCTTATGTCTAAATAAGTTATGTTCCAAATTTGAAGTTGATATGAAAAAAATTGAGGTTCCTGTGAGATTTTATTTAAGGCGTTATACAACAAACAGCCACAGGGTGCCATCCAAACTCTATTAAATTTTTTAATGCATTTTTCTGTCACAAATGTCTAGATTTCTCTGTCAATATTACTTCTCTCAAAATAACCACCAAATATGGAATCCTGAGACTCAGTCCTTTCCAATGATATGTTTTTTGTCAAGATTATAAAAAGTTTTGATTGTAAAAGAGCGTAATGCATTTTGTAATATGACACTTGACACCGCCCACTAAGGGGGAGGAGACCGCCAAAAGAGTTTAAAGTACCATTTCCATGGTAACGCAATGTACGATTTCAAAATGGTTTCCACAGGATTAATCTTGGGCTTCTAAGCTTTCAAATGATATATGATTTATGATGATTACTAAAAAAATTGATAGAGAAAAAGGATACAACAAAAAAGAGTGCCAAGCGTCCCACAGGTGGGACGGTGACAGTTAAGGGGTTAATACACATATTCAAAGGTAATAAACTACCATTCAAAAGTTTCGGTTCAGTAAGAATTTAAAAAAAATAAAAAAAATTTTTAATGATCAAACGTTGTAAAAAATATATATATTAAGCAGCTCAACTGTTTTTAACATTGACAATAATAAGAAATGTTCCTTAAGCATATTAGAATGATTTCTGAAAGATCATGTGACGCTGAAGGCTAGAGTAAAATTCATTTATCTTTGCCATCACATGAATAAATTACAGTTTGAAATATATTAAAATAGAAAACAGTTCGAGTTTTAAATTGTAATAATATTTCACAATACTACTGTTTTTACCATATTTTCAGTAATACAATATTACTATGTGCTCAAATAGCTTCTTTCAAAAATGGAAAATGGTTAAATGGTAGTATATAGGTTATATAAGCTCTACTAGCACTTTTTTTTTCTGTGATGTCAAGGATCTGGTCCAGTAACCTCTGTGTTGGGTCAGATGTCTAACCATTAGGTTCACACCATTGTGATTTATGGAGTGGCTGTATTTCTTCTCCCAGATGGAAAACACTATCAAACAGTCTGAAAGTGACTTGAACAAGCTGCTGGAGTCAACCAGACGTCTCCACGATGAATACAAGCCACTGAAAGAACACGTGGATGCCCTGAGAATGACCCTCGGCTTACAGAGACTTCCCGACCTCAGCCAGGAAGAGGAGAAGCTCTCGTTGGAGTTAGTAACACTGTTCCTGAGTGTGTGTGTGTGTGTGTTTGACTGGGGAACTCCTCAAAATGAGTCACCGCAGTATAGGAGTGTATGTTTGCAAGAGAGTAATTTTTAAAGCTGAGTCAGAGAATTTGCGAGACAGAGAGTTTGTAATTGTGTATGGGAAGGCTAACTTGCTTGCTGTTTGTTTGTGTGCTCTTCATCTCCTTTCAGCTACTTTGAAAAGCAAAAGGCTGAGTGGCACACAGAACCTCAGGAGCCTCCTATCCCAGAATCCTTAGCGGCAGCGGCGGCTGCAGCCCAGCAGCTTCAGGCTGCACGGAAACAGGATGTCAGACAGACAGCGACGTTCCGCCAGCAGCCGCCACCTATGAAGGTG
Source organism: Sinocyclocheilus grahami (assembly GCF_001515645.1). Taxonomy (NCBI): domain Eukaryota; kingdom Metazoa; phylum Chordata; class Actinopteri; order Cypriniformes; family Cyprinidae; genus Sinocyclocheilus; species Sinocyclocheilus grahami. The sequence goes on from NW_015505409.1 coordinate 972,599, forward strand.
AATAGACTTTTACGTTACTGCAGCTGTATCTGTGTACACACGCATCAGCAATAATGTGGAGAAATATATTTAGCTTATTTATATATTTATATTTATTTATATATAAACATTCATATATTTATTTATATATAAACATTAATATTGTGATACATTTTTGTCAGGATTTTTTGACAAATAGAGAAGGACAGATTATATTTGAAATAGAAATCTTTGGTAGCATTCTAAATGTCTTTACTGTCACTTTTAATCAATTGAATGCGTCTTTGCTGAATAAAATATCAAAATGTTACTGACCTCAAACTTTTGTACCTGCTCACTGTGGAAAGACGCTAGACTCTGCTACATTTCTAAACGTGTACAGTATGTATACGACATACCTAGATATATATACAGACATACACATGATTGTCTGGTTGTAAATATAGATTTGCACACACAGGGTTTAATGCATTTTGTGATCAGATCTCTGAAACCGTATGTATAAAGTAAAAGAGGTGGTATATTGATTTCATTTGTTGTCTGTTTCCAGGCTTGTCTGTCCTGCCACCAGCAAATCCATCGGAACGCACCGATCTGTCCTCTCTGCAAAGCCAAAAGTCGCTCACGCAACCCTAAAAAACCCAAGAGAAAACCCGACGAGTAACATGCACAGCTACTAACAACCTCAGAGAAAGCCTGACTAACACACATAACCCCAACGGAAAACAATTTACTTACGCTCTCATGCATGCACATTTCCACACATACACACACTGACAGTCGCCATGATGCCACACGCTCACTGCTCATCTCTACCCCCGCAGCAGTCCTGAAGGAATGGACCATCTGCAGTCCTATATCCTGACCTCTTATAGTGATCCTGTAGTTAACCTGTCTTCCTGTTTCAGTGGACATGAAGTCTCAGTTTTTCCTTTCATTTTTATATAAGTGGAACCTTGATATTGTGTTTGTACTGTGTCTGTATTTAGTCCGTAGTGGAAATGGATGCTGGTTTAGAAATATTGAAGTGTACTATTCTGTGTGGGGTTTAATTCTAGTGCATTAGTTCAAACTGAATTCTCCAAAGTGGCTTTAGTCAATAGAGCCGTTTGTACGGTAATCAGTTAACGCTTCAACTGATCTTTAATCATTTGAATTAATTAATAATGGTATGATTTTGCCTATGTCTTCTAATATTTTTCCATCATGATAACAATGTTTCTCTTGTATTATGTAACCATGGACTGTCCCAGACCATGTCAGTGTTCTAGAATGTCTTGAGGGCCGTTCACACAAGATGGAGATGGAGAGCATTGAAATGGATAAGAACGAGTTTTTAACTTGAAGCGTCTTTAAAAACGTGGTGCTAATGGCAGGAGACGCTGAAAAGACGGCCATTGAAACAAATACTCTAGATACAGAGAACAACCATAAATGCAGACTAAATGCAAAAGCATGTGTGAACAGCCCTTTAGTAGTAGAGTAATTATGGAACACAACAATTCTAAACCTTGAGTTCTTATAGAGCTATCATTCAATTTGAGCGAATGAGCTGTTATTTGTGTTTTGGAATGTGACCCAAGGGGCATTAGGAGCTTGTTAGAGTCTTCAGTATTGAATCGTTGTGTTCGTGTCTCATCTTTTCTGAGAGTTGTTTTTTTAATAATTAAAACCTGTGAACTAGTAAGGTGTAAACTTGTGTAACTTTAGTCAAAATTAAATTGTAGAATAATACAATTCCTTTCGGTTGGTTATGTCATCTGATTGATTCGCTTTCTCTTTGTCACTCTGTCTGGGATTGGCTTGAAGTGTATCTGGAATTTGACCTTTCACCCATGACCCCTAACAATGCAATAATCATTCTTTTTTTTTTTTTTTTGGATAATCTCTTTACCAGCAAGAGGTTCTGCATTCTTTTTGCACTCTGCACTCTTGATTCTGAGGGGGGCGATATTTACACCCCTCGAAAGTGTTAAAGGTGACGATACAAATTACACTCCGTTGATAGCATTTGTGGCACGTTTTTCTACATTTAAACACACACACACACACACAAAAGCACTTTCTACTTTATACCATAACATTGGTTCTCAACCATTGAGCAAGGCCTCAGGAAACTTATAGGGCTCACTGGCTGACTTAAATTGTAGATTTATTGAAATAATTATAATAAATATGCAAACAAAAAAGTAAAATCACCATAACTTTTTATTGAAAATCATACAGAATCAGAGTCTACACTTATAAAAAAACGGACTGGAATTTATTAAAAGAGTTAATTTCACTCAAGCATTACTGAAAGTGAATTCAAAAACTGATTATATTAGTGACGCTCAAATAGAATGGGTTAGAGCTGATTTCTAGTTCCCAGCATGCTTTGCTGCAGTCTCTGTAAGTAGAGTAGATGTTGAAATCAAATGTTATTTTATGTGTTTTGGCATGTATTTATGGGGAGATCTGTTAGTGTTTAATGTTCTTTTATGATAGGATTTAAAAGTGCTTCTGTTATGTCTGACTTTTTGGGGGGTTACCACTGTGGTGAAATCCACTCTTTACATTTGTTGATGCCGCCATTCCGTTGAAAAAAACAGCATATGCTGGTTAGGTATGTTTTGACGCTGGGATGTTGGTTTAAGCTGGTCCTTTGCTGGTTTATGCTGGTCATGTGCTGGCAAAGGACCAGCATAAACCAGCAAAAGGACCAGCTTAAACCAGCAAAGGACCAGCTTAAACCAGCATCCCAGCGTCAAAACATACCTAACCAGCATATGCTGGTTTTTTCAGCTGTTGATTGTTGATGCAACTTGTTTTGTTTTTTTCCTGGAACGTTAACATAGGCCTATGTAGGCTATAGCTAGCTGACTTGACATATTACCATGTGCCCTAAAACTATATGAGGGTTGAGTTAATGCATATGAGGAACCTAATCAATACACAAAATATTTGAATTGTGCTTATTTGATTGTATATTAGGAAATATTCTTTGTATAGTGAATTAAGATAAATTCAAATTACTCATAACTTCTGTTTTCTACACTTAAATGAATTGAGCCAGTCGGTTTCCTTGATTTAAATGAGTTTTACAGTATATTAGGCTACATTTGTGACCCATTTGTGTCCATTTTTCGCTTCTAATAAGCTTTCCATTGATGTATGGTTTGTTAGGATAGGACAATATTTGGCCGAGATACAACTATTTGAATATCTGAAATCTGAGGGTGCAAAAAAAATCTAAATATTGAGAAAATTGCCTTTAAAGCTGTCCAAACAAAGCCCTTAGCAATACATATTACTAATCAAAAATTAAGTTTTAATATATTTACGGTTGGAAATGTAAAAAATATCTTCATGGAACATGATCTTTACTTAATGTTCTAATGATTTTAGGCATAAAAGAAAAAGCGATCATTTTGACCCATACAATGTATTTTGGCTATTGCTAAAAATAAACCCCAGCGACTTAAGATTGATTGTGTGGTCCAGGGTCACATATTATATTTACATTAAGAATTTTTTTTGATTAGAATGAATGCGAAACTAAAACAGTATATATCTCAGGAGCTTTGTGTGTTTTACTTTTCTCTTTTTAGTATTTCAAGTAAAAAAAAAAACTTTGTGTGTGAGTGAAGAAAAGCAGATTGTTTTATTTACAGTACCTGAATTTAGCAGATTTATTTGGCTGCATGGCTGTATTTATTCACGTGTCTTTAGCTTCACATTACACGTATTTCATCATAACAGGATTTGGGCTGAAACACAGTAGACTCGTCTGCAGCTCGTTAATGAACTCATACGCATCTGCTTAATCTCCAGCTGGGCCATCCAGAGCCTAATCTCACTCACACACCCCTCTTTACCTGCACTAATCCCACTCTCAGGGGCATGAGGAGATCTGCGTCTTTTGTCCTCTGCCCTCCTGCTGTTTCCACACACAAAACCCACTCAGCCACACACACACAAGCAGCTGTAACGGCTGGAGAGCTTTACAATCACAATAAAGGAAATCCCAAAGCTCTTTGCAGGACAAAGAGACACTTACTGTTCAGATGGCTAGAAGATCTAGAACTTCAGTTTAAGAAAAATATATCCACTTAAAGGGTTAATTCACCCAAAAATGAAAATTAGCCCATAAATTACTCACCCTCAAGTCATCCTAGGTGTATATGACTTTCTTCTTTCAGACGAATCCAGTCAGAGTTATATTAAAAATTGTCTTTGATCTATCAAGCTGTTTAATGCCACTCAGCGGGTGTTGCATGCATCAGTCCAAAAGCAGTTAAATAAAATGCACCCATCCATTAAAAAAAAGTGTCTCACACGGCTCCAGGGGGGGAACATCGATTCGCCCTCTGTAGCGAATCGATGCGTTTTTGTAAGAAAAATATCCATATTCAAAACGTAATAATCACTTTAATGTAGCTTGCGCCAACACTTGTACAAAGAAGCAGCTCCGGGCTGATGACGTATGAGGTCAGTGCTGCGCATGCGCCGGTGAGTCTCGTGAAAACCAACGTTTGTTAACAGGAGCAAAGGAAGCAAAGTTTCCTTACTTTAGCAAAGGAAAACCAGTCTCCTCTTGGCTTATATCGAAATCCTCCAACATTCTTCTTTACAAATCCTCGTTTTGTACTTCTACTAAGTGACCCTTGTTTTGTTTTGATCTCTTACAAAAATGCATCGATTCGTTACAGAAGGCCTTTGTTCACCCCCCGGAGCCGTGTGAGACACTTTTTTTTAATGAATGGGCGCATTTTATTTAACTGCTTTTGGACTGATGCATGCAACACCAGCTCAGTGCCATTAAACAGCTTGAAACATCAAAGACCATTTTTAATATAACTCCGACTGGATTCGTCTGAAAGAAGAAAGTC
>NW_015505409.1:977460-984829 GCF_001515645.1 Sinocyclocheilus grahami
ACATTCTTCTTTACAAATCCTCGTTTTGTACTTCTACTAAGTGACCCTTGTTTTGTTTTGATCTCTTACAAAAATGCATCGATTCGTTACAGAAGGCCTTTGTTCACCCCCCGGAGCCGTGTGAGACACTTTTTTTTAATGGATGGGTGCATTTTATTTAACTGCTTTTGGACAGATGCATGCAACACCAGCTGAGTGCCATTAAACAGCTTGAAACATCAAAGACAATTTTTAATATAACTCTGACTGGATTCGTCTGAAAGAAGAAAGTCATATACACCTAGGATGACTTGAGGGTGAGTATTTATGGGCTAATTTTCATTTTTGGGTGAATTAACCCTTTAATTTCAGTATATGAAACTAGTTCCAGCTAATTAAACACATGCTGCTTGAGTCATTCTTAAAAATAAAGGTTCTTTATTGGTATTGATGGTTTAATTCCCATCCAATGCACATTCTTTGCAGTCGAAAAGGTTCTTTAGATTGTTAAAATATTCTTTGCAGTAAGAAGAAGTGGTTCTTTAAAGAACTATTCACCGAAATGTTCATCTGTGAACCCAAAATTCTATGGCATTGTTGTGAAAACCCCCTTTTGGGTGCTTTATTTTGAAGAGTGTAGTGTAGTTTCATAAACGTGTCTTAAATATGAATGAAATATTCATATTTTTTGTATAAGAATGAGAAGAGTCAAACAAATTGCCTATGAAAATACATGTATTTTCTAATCTGTTATAAATAACAATATAATCAGTGACTGCTGAGCAATAATCAAGTGTTCATACAAACACACTCCTATGAGAAGTATTAAGACATCATAAAAAGGTACCAACCATGACCAACATTATATCAGTCGTAATTGTGTTTGTGGATACAGAACATGTTTGTGGAGGCTACCCAAAGTAGCAAAAAGAAAGTATCCCTGAAACATTCCTACTCCTTGTGTAGTCCCACACAGTTTTATAGTCCGTTTGTAGTTTTATAAGCATTATCAGATAGTGACAGGGGGATAAATGGGCTCCGTGTGCATGGGGGCCTGAGGAAAAGGCTGCCCGTGCACCTGCCCAAACGCAGGACGGGCATCCAGGAAAGCAGGGGCCATCAGCATGCGGCGTTCTGGGGGGAGAGCGTAATTCATGTAGGGCTGGTAGAACTGTGGCGCCCCCTGTGGGAGTGGAGGAACATACTGCTGGGACTGAGAGGGTGGGAATGTGTTTCCCATCGGGCCGTAGAGGTTCACGCTGAGCTCAGATGGTGGAGGGCGAGCGTTTGTCATGGACGAGCCTGAAGTGGAGGTGCGGGACGGGGTAGAGCTGTCCACAGAGGGCCCTCCAGACTCCAAAAGGCTGGTCTGAGCAGCGGATGGCGCCGCTGGCCGGTCGCTCGCTTTGGGTTTCACACACTGACAGCAGCAGATAGATACAACCGTGCCAACCAGAACAAACGACAGGAACGCGCTCACCACAATCACAAAGGGCAAATAGGTTGGAACTGGGGAGGGAGTGAGAGAAGAGACAGAATTAAACATGAGGGTTATACAAATATGCATATGATGAAAAATTCCTCTGAAAATTACATAAATGCCCACACACACAATGAATTCATTTAAAATGTTATAATTCAAAATGATCTAGGCCTAAGTATTTTAATATTACCAAGAGTAATCATGCGGGCATCTAAAATGATTGGGTACCCACAGACTAAATAAGGCCAAGCAGTTTTAGGATCTTGTATCTTAGGTTTGCTATTATTTATTTTAGAGGTGTTGTTGTGGATTAATTGTGGTTTGGTTGTAGATAATAAAGTTTTTTGAATCTTGAATATGCTCAGAGAAAAAAAAAAATAACATGGTAAAAATGGCCCAAAATTAAGTCCAGGGAAAATATATTTTGTTATTACTAAAATGTAATCTTTTAAAGTTTATATTGATACCACGTCATTCAAATAATTATATAGCTGTTAAGGGTGATTTTGAAGAGCACACATGCATCAAGGTAGCCAGCAGTGGCCAATGAATTTGTTCCATACAATTACTCAAATTTAACAAATAAATTACAACAATACGCTAATTTCCTTAAATGACTCATGCACTACACTGTAAAAATAATTTTTCGAAGTTGTGAATAAAACAAATATTGAGCTACGTTTTACAAGAAAATGCTATTTCAGTCTTTCTCATTTAAAATTTCCCGTTTCATTCACTGTGTTACTTGCCGTTTCTTTGTAACTATTAGTGACCCTGGACCACAAAACCAGTCATAGCCTAAGTAGCACAGGTATATTTGTAGCAATAGCCAAAAATGGGTCAAAATCTTTGATTTTTTTAATGCCAAAATTCATTAGGATATTAAATAATTAATGAAGATATTTTATACATTTCCTACCGTAAATATATCAAAACATATTTTTTATTAGTAAAATATGCATTGCTAAGAACTTAATTTGGACAACTTTAAAGCCAATTTTCTCAATATTTAAATTTTTCTGCACCATCAGATTCCAGATTTTCAAATAGTTGTGTCTCAGCCAAATATTGTCCCATCCTAACAAACCATACATCAATGGAAAGCTTATTTATTGTATATGTATGTATTATGTATAAACAATGTTGGGGAAAGTTACTTTTAAAAAGTAATGCATTACAATATTGCGTTACTCCCTAAAAAAGTAACTAATTACGTTACTTAGTTACTTTTTATGGAAAGTAATGCGTTACATTTCTTTTGCGTTACTTTCGCGTTACTTTTTAAATATGAACAGGGCTTGATTGTTTTTTTAATATAAGAAGTTCTATTTATAGCAAATGTAAAAGCCCTTTCACACCAAAAAGTGTAATGAATAAACCTCAGGCTGAAGCAAAAATAAATTCACGTCTGTACAGTAGAACGCAGGAGAAGAAACACTTCAGCAATAAAAAAAAACAATGAAGCACAATTGTTAGTTTATTTAAAGTCATTTTTGCTTATTAGTATGGTTGAACTGGATCATCAAAGGTCAGCAGCAAAGACATCAGTTAATAAAATGGGATTAGATACATTTGTGTTATTTAATATATTTAATTATTGCAGGTTTGCGTCATATTCTGAGTTTGCATTTCACTGTTTTAATTAATTTTGATGAATACTAAATCTGTTTTTTTGTCAGGGGGATGAATTAATGCACATTCACATTTAGTCTAGATCTACAGTAACATCATGTTCACACAGCGCACACAACTCCGATTTCTCCCAATATGGGACAGGAGACTTGTCAGTCAATAAATGGGAAATCAAAGTAACTGGGGTTACTTTTTTGAAAAAGTAACTCAGATATTTTCGTGTAAATTAAAAAAGTAATGCATTACTTTACAAGTTACTTGAAATAAGTAATCTGATTACGTAACGTAAGTTACTTGTAATGCGTTACCCCCAACACTGAGTATAAATCTCAATTTCAACAAACTGATCTTTATGACTGGTTTTGTGGTCCATTTTTTGAGTGAAGCAATTTCTGAGTGAGGACTGTTTCAAAGTAAATCCTATTAAGTGTACAAAACGAAAAAGAAAAAAAAAGGGCAACCCAATTACAGAGGTTTTTATAAAGACTCACCACTTTCTGTCATCTTTCTCGTGTCCCCCGTGTTCTCGGGCTCGGAGCCGGTGTCGCAGGTGCTCTGATCGAGACGCGCCTCCGCGTACGTACAGCAGTACCTGAGTGCGCAAGTACCGCAGCAGTAGCGCGCGTCCTCTCCGTCAAAGCGCTCCGGACACTGGAATCCCCGGTGCCAAGAGTTGAAGGAGTCCGTCCAACCGTGACAATATTCCCCCGATAACGCAAAAGACACCGGGAGAACGACTGATACTAATAGAAAGAGCGCACATGTTGCAGATGAAGTCATGGTTGCGTCTGTTTAAATCCTTTGCGCGGCAGAACGCGGTTTAAATGTGAAGTTGCTTCGAAGATCCAGCAAGCCAGTCGCATCTGATCCGGAGTCACTGTGTGCAGGCGTCATTTATGTGTTTGCTGGACCCACATCCCCCTCCAAACACACACACACACACACACATTAGCAGCCCCTCCTCCCATCAGCCCCTCGTTATCCCTCATCTGCATTTAAAGTTAGGCAAGGTTTAGTGATTGGCAGGTTTGTTTATTTGTATGTTTGCGCTGCTAATTACTGTATACAAGATATGACAAGCGGTGATGAACTCACTCTAAATGACATCAGCTCCCTGGGTCACAAAGACCCAGACCAAATCTCTAATCAGCTTGTAACACTCCAAAGAGAAAGGAAAACTTGAAATCGCATCATATGACCCCTTTAAAGTGAGAGTAAGGCTGATGATACACTGGGCACCATTTTGAGCAATTTTTTGAGCAGTGTTGCTTGGGCACTTTCCCACTGAGAATTGGTAACAATACTGGATACTTTAGATCGATTATGGGCCCTGTGCCTCACCTGGTTGCCTGTTGCCCAGTAACATTGCTCAAAAAGTTGCCCCATGTATCATCAGCCTAACTGAGGACTTTACAACTAAATATTTAAATGCCTACAGTCTACATGTTTAAATAAAGCAAAAAAAAACAACAACTTTAGACAATCCTAAATATTCATAATGATATCAGATGAATAACTAAAAGATATACAAATAGTATGCCTATTCTCGTCTGGAGATGCATGGAGCCTTTAGTATGTGAGTGTATGTGGGGTTAAAGGTTACAGACTGTGCTTTTCTGTCTCTGTTTACTTTATCTGAGACAGGGAGGTCAATTCACTATCAATGCACATCTAAACACACACACTCATTAAACTCATTATGCTGTGGTTCTATAGTCTTGCATCAGAATCCTGATTCAGAGACACCCAAGAAGAGAAGAAACAGTAGCAGAATTGCTTACCGTATGAAAGTATATATAAAATTGCATGAAACACAAACATCGAAGTGCATTCTTTTTTAACTGCAACATTATGCAGCATTATTACCATGACATAGGCAGAATAGGAAATAATAATAAATAAATATTTCACGAATTTGGATGATGTTATGGTTTTGACAGCCATAAAACAAAATGTGTTTATTCTGTTTATTTGGGTCATATTTATTCATTTAGCTTCTCTTATGTTTATTGCATTTTATTATTTCCATTTATTTCAATGTTTTTTTATCTGCTGTCCACAACCTATGTTTATACCTTCACCACTCATGTGAAAACATTCTCCAAAAAGACAATATTTCCACTATAGAGGAACATATTTAATATTTTTAGTGCTGGAATCAAATGTATGTATTCAAATACATGCAGGTTATTCCCTGTAACATCGATCATATGCCCCACTGCGTTCATTGAAACAGATTCTACCTCCATTCAGATTTTACATCTTTGACTGTATCCCAAAAACAACACATATCGTCACTCACATAAATCTCTGTTGCAGCTGGGCAGACCTGATTGTGTCAAGCTATTAACAGAGATTAGTCCTCACACAAAAGACAGTAAATTGCCATTGTCTGAGAACTAACACATTAGCATCAGGTCAACAAAGCCTGTCTCCTGTGGGTGTGACAGGCTCTGCTTATTGAATATGACTGAGTCATTAACTTTAACTAGGTGCTTAAGAATTGCATACATCTCAGAGACTGAGACCAGGAGTAACGTATGTGTGTGTGTGCATGCGCGCATGTAGGGGCCTGCATGTGTGCAAGCTCCAGATGGCAAATGTATTTCTGAAAAACAAAATAACTGGAAATGTGACACCATTTGGTGGTAGGATTACAGAAACTGGAAAGGGAGACAATAGAAACAAGAGAAAAAGAGACAGTTGGAAGATGAGAAAGTGAGAGGAACCGAAAGAGAGACTGAGAGTGGAATAAACAGGAAACTGGAACTAGTTTTTCAGGTTGTATTAAATATATTTCCTTCAAGTAAAATTTGGTGCTTAAGAAACATTTCTGAAAACAGCTTCGTATTTTCAAGTAATGGCTGCTGAAAATTCAGCTTCGCAATTAAAGAAATAAAATTAAATTTTTGATCAAATAAATATACCTTTATGAGCATAAGATTCTAAGTAACTAATATGCTGTATGCTTGTTTTTATAGTTTCGAAACATATTTATGATATTTTTCATGACATTTATGATACCATTACTATGTACAGGTACTTTTCTACCTTCTAGTCAAAATCAGACAAACATATCTGTCCTTTCTAGCTGAACCCTGTTGACATGCCCAAACCTGCTCATGCTCACATTGAGAGTGCAGGAATGAGATACATGAAATGATAGCGCTCAGATGGAGCTGAGATCAGTGTTAGACAGCATTCAGATCTGTGTGTAAAGATCCATCTGCAGATTTGATCCTTATCCCAAAGGGCGTGTTGTTTATCTGATTCTCTTCTTGAGAGGGTTGAGATTCCTAAAAACACATTAGCTTCTCCAGCATCTGGTGCTTCAAAAACAAACTCCTGGGTTGCATCCAATATAGCATACTTAGGTACTTATTTTAAATAAGTACTTACTTCACAACCTTAACATTTTTTTTGTATGCATATTCAGATGCGGTAACAACTGTATTTCTTGAGTAAACTCTGCCTTGATTCGAATAAAACTCACCGTTGCTCTTAATTGCAGTCAACAATTGTTGTCATCTCAGATTCTATAGTATGTGTATTTTGTGCTTTTGTGTTTACGGGACATTGGCAGGTATTAGAGAGGGAATTTGACTTAAGCCGAGTGAGCTGTATGTTAATGTTCTTCATTAGTGTGCTGTTATCAGATAACTGAGCCTAAGGGTCGGGAGGTCGTTATGGTGACAATGGGTCAAGCGATGGGGGTCCTCCTCAGCAATTAGGCAAAACTGGTTGGGCCACCCTGCAGGAGCAACCCCCCTGTGCTGCATGTGTCTGGGTGTAGGTAAAGCCTAATGAGGTTTCCAGATATGTTTAGGCTTGTCTAGATCAGGGATTTTCTATCTTTTAGATGCCACAGACCCCCAAATATGATTATCCTTACGCGATGCACCCCATCCTAAAATTTAAAGGGGTCATATGATGCTGCTAAAAATAACATTATTTTGTGTAATGAAATGTGTTTATGCGGTTTAAGGTTAAAAAACACATTATTTTCCACATACTGTACGTTATTGTTTCTCCTCTATGCCCCGCCTTTCTGAAACGCGTCGATTTTTACAAAGCTCATCGGTCTGAAAAGCGAGGTGTGCTCTGATTGGCCAGCTATCCAGTGCGTTGTGATTGGCCGAATACCTCAAGTGTGTGTGACGGAAATGTTACGCCCCTTACCATATTGTGATGCCTGTGGCAACCACATGTGACCTGGACTTCGCTTCGTCAACGGTGAAAGCCGATCCGGTGATCCACAGTGCAAAGTTGAAGTAT
>NW_015505409.1:985064-1069735 GCF_001515645.1 Sinocyclocheilus grahami
TTGAAATCGCATCATATGACCCCTTTAATGTATTATTTTTAATAAAAAATTATATAAAAAATGTGTGTAAAATATTATTTGGAACATATTTAGTTTCTATTATGCTATATCATTGTGTTTTTTTTCTACTCGCTTACTGTACTTTTAGATTTTTTTTATTAAATAATATTTTTTATTTTAATCATTTTATTTATTTATTTAAATGTATTTATTTCAATCAAATGTATTATTTATATATTTTAACCTAACTTATTTTAATCAAACTGCATTATTTATTTTTATCTTTGTTTTTGCTTTAATTTCTGGCTTTATGCACAGGCTAGTTATATCTTAAATCTCGGGGAGATGAGGTACATGTTTAGACTGATTAATACCTTTAACATTGCTAAATACTAAATAACATACTAAAATAATTGGCATTATTTATTTTAAATTGATATGTTTTGTTGACAGACGGACTGCAGTGGTTTAAATGATTACAGCATCCTTCAGGAATGAGCTGCTGAATCCCCATACAGCAAGTAGGCGACTGAAAACACGTCGCGCTTCGAGTTATCGCGATATTTGCTCCAGTCAGCTGACAACCATGATTGTAGTCCTCAGGTCAGGGAGGAACGCAGCAACATAATACGAGTTCCTGAAACAAACATGATAACCGCTAAACAGCGAAAGTTTAACGTGGACATTTGGATGATAAACCACTGAAAATATGGAACACATTATAACGCCAAAGGTAAGTCTGAAGCAACAGGTGTGCTCGTGTAAAGTTGGCAGATCTCGTGTTTTAAGTCAGATTCAGTAACGTAACTCTCGAAAGGAAGCGTTTAAATGGGGTTTGTTAGGTTTGACTTAATCTGCTGTTAAATCCATTCAGTTCTTTTTAATGTTGGTTACTAAATGTAACATGTAACCTAACATGTGAATGAACTTGAAGGAGTTTCTCACTTCACTTCATTACTGTATGCAAAGGAGTATTTCATCCAAAATTCAGATGTAACTGCTCTCAGGTGAACCTGCGGGCGAAAGGGAGGGAAAATCATATACAAGTCTTTTTAGATGCCACATGCAAGGGATCCCATCCTAAAATATTGAAGGTATCTATATAGTTTCTTGTATAAAGACCCCATTTATACAGTGAAAAACATAATATTGTAAAATAGAATTTGGAAAATATATATTTTCTATAACGTTGCATTATTATGTTGCTTTTTACTCATTTTAGTACTGTACTGTTGTAGTACTGTATTGATTGACTTATTTTATTGGCTTTAATTTACTATTTACGTTCTTTCCTTGAACATCATTTTTAGTTATGTATTTTTTCATCTTTCTTTTTTAAATTATTTATAGAATGTCACCTTTTTTTTTTGTTTGTTTGAAAATGTGAAAAGCCCTTGCCTAAAGTATGACAAGGGCTGTAACACATTATATTCTCAGTCCTGGTCATGCAGTATCCCATCATCTTATTTAACACACTTGATTATGGAACATCATCTTATTAGAAGAGCCTCCCAAGAGCTTAACTACACAGAGAGGGACCTTCAAAATGCGCAGTTCTGCATGGGCACTTTTCTTACATAATATTATATGGTCATATGATCGTCATAAAAAGGATGAATGCTGCAGTGTTTGGCCTCTCTGGATGTTTTTGGGGGGACATGGAGGGGTCAGCTCAAAGGATGTTGAATCAGCAATACTACAGGACGTCTCTATATTAGCAGCGGACACCTCTGCTCAGATCTGCTCTGCCCGTTCATAGAGAATTATGGGTTTGAATCCAAAAAGAACCTACTGTGGCTTACCTTGAGTTTCTTGTCTTGCTGAAATACATTAACCTGTTCACTTTATAGAGACATTAGAGAATACTAACTTGCATTTGCTGTGCTAAAACCCTGAAGGGATCGTTCTAATCATCATTTACTGAGAAGATTAGTTCTCGTGTAGTTTATCGAGTATAAACGAGCAGGGTACATTAGACTTTGACTCGAGAGAAAATGTTACTTAGTGCTGAAGTGGCATCTTGTGTTATAATAATGTTGTTTCATTGCTTGTTACTAAGTAACCAAAATGACAAGCGATGGAGGAACAGGATGTGCTGACAGTAGTCTTAAGAGGTTCTGTAGGATTTCCTCTCCATTGTGTTAAACACGGGCTGGATGATGGGTTCTGCTCCCTGAGGGGGCACATCCAAACCTGCGGACTTGCTTGTGTCATTAACACTCGCGGTCGCTGGCTAGAGCGTTGCTTATTATTTCGTCTATCAACTCAGTTATTAAGACGTGATTACGAAAAAAAAAAAACTGTTTTTGTGTTTTGCAGGTGGAGTATGTGAAACTACTGAACACGTACCCTGAAAAGAAGTCAGCTCTGGGCACTCTCTACTTGACCGCTACTCACCTTATCTATGTGGAACAAACTAATAACAACACACGCACAGAAACATGGGTAATGTAGGCCAGCGGGAACAGAATATGTAATAGTCTTCCACTTATCCGTTGTAGGATCGGTTACACTTTATGTGAAGGTGTCCTTGTTACAGTGTAATTATACATTTAAGTACTGAGTAATATTATTTAACTACTTACTATGGTTAGGATTAGGGATACTTGCATGTAATTATGCATAATTTATTGTTATTGCAATAGTAAGTACATGTAACATGTGTAAAAATAAAGTGTTACCGTAGGATCTTTTAGAAACACAGATGTCTGATAACAGTGGATTATGTGTTTGAAGGTGCTGCATCATCACATCATGTCGGTAGAGAAGCTTCCATTAACTGCATCCGGTTGTCCTCTCCTGATCTGCTGTAAAACCTTCCAGCTGCTTCATCTGCTGTTCCAAAGAGAGAGAGATTGTCAGGATGTCTTTCAGTCACTTCTGCGCCTATCTCAACCAGGTGCACACCACACACACACACATACATACACACCTTTGTTTCACTAACTTACTTTAGTGAGGACATTGCATAGACTTCCTTTGATTTTATATCAGGTTAATGATTTTTTTTCTAACACCTAACCCAACCACTACCCTTAAACTTACCCATCACAGAAACATGTGCAGAACACTAGATTTAATTAAAAACATCTTTTGGCTGATTTATAAACCTTTTAACTAGTTAGGATCAGTCAAATGTCCTCACAAGTATAGTCAAAACAATATTTTAATTTAATGTTTACTTTTAGTAATTTGTGGTCTTCAACTTAAACATTTTATTTCAGTTAGTTGCCAAGGGCGTATTTATAGTTTTTATTTATTTCTTTTTATTTAGTTATTTAGCAGACGCTTTTATCCAAAGCGACTTACAAATGAGGACAGCAGAAGCAATCAATTGTAGTATTAAAACAACTAAAAACAGATCCAAAACTAAAAGCGAAAACTTTATAAATACTACTTATACACATTTTAAAAATAAAGAAATGAAATAAAAAAGACAAATGCATACAACAAAATTTCAAAACTTAACATTGAAATGAAAAACTAAAAATAAAGCTAAAACCAATTCAAAATATTAAAGAACAAAAGGTATAAGAGTGTAATAATGATTCTAACATAACACTAAGCCAAACACCAAAAAAACAACTACATATGTGTGTGTACAACCACACACACATACATATACATACATACATATATATATATACATACACATTTATAAATTCAATATACAGTGTATATATTATTTAATTTCCATTTAGTTGGTTGAAGTATAAAATAACTCAAATTAAATAAAACTAAAACTTAATAAAAGACCTATACAGACATAATAAATTTAGACATAATTTAACAAAAATTTAAATAAGTAACAAATACAAATCAAACGACAGTAGTTTATCAGTAATCCTAAAAAATAACACTGCCAAACTTACATGCTAAAAAACAACAACTTACTTACACATAGTAAGAAATGGTTATAATAACTGAAACAGAAGTGAAACAAGTAATAGGAAAGAGGAGAAATAAAAAGCGATACTTATTAAACTTTATTTAAGTTTTTAAGTTTACGCGTTTGTCTAATATTTATATTTAATTTAATTTCAACTTTATTCCAATTAGGTCAAATTATTTGTTAATTGTTTTAGTTAACATTAACAACACTGATATAAGTATTGAACATGGTGACAGTACATGACTGGCCCAATTAGACAAACAACACTACTTTTTTTATTTAGTGTCCAGTACAGTAATCTTCCAGTTATGTTTATTTCATACTGAAAAATGTAATAATATTTTGCAGACTGACCCAACTGCACACATGTTTGCTCTCAGGTTCTAACTGTGCTTTTGTGTCATTTCAGTCAAAGAAGAGGAGCTGTATGCCTTTCTCTATAATCCACACCAAAACGAGGTGGACAGGAGACAGGGTTGGGAATTCATCAGTGTGGCGAACGACTTCAGTAGGATGGGTCTCTCCAATGAATATTGGGAAATCAGCCACCTCAACAAGAACTATGAGGTAACATCTTCCTATTACTCGACAATCCAGTATTCATGCTTTCTGTTTAGGACTATTTCACAATAATCAGCCTAACTCTTTTTGTCTGCTGACCACAATGATTAATATGTTCTAAGTACACACAGTTTCAACCAAACACCCGTATACTACCCTTAAAAAGTTTGGGGTAAAAGATGTTTTTCTTTGAAGAAATTCATACTTTTATTCAGCAAGAATGCATTAAATGAACATTGACAGTGAAGACATTTATAATATTAAAAATTTATTTTAAATAAATGCTGTTCTTCAAACTTCCTATTCATCAAAGAATCCTGAAAAATATAAAGCAGCACAACTGTTTTCAACATTGATAATGATACAAATTGTTTCTTGAGCGCAAAATGAACATATTAGAATGATAAAATAGATTCAAATGGAAAACTTTAACTTTAGTTATTTTAAATTGAAGCAATACATCACAAACACAGTAAAACAGTAATACTTTGATCAGAAAAATGCAGAACAGCATAAGACAACTTCTTTCAAAAACCAATCTTATCAACTCCAAACTTTTGAACAGTAGTATATGCACCCAAAACTTGATCAGAATATTCGTTTTTTTATTTGATAAACAGTTGTGATTAAATTGTTTATAAGTTGTGTTATGTTATAATTATAATTCATATTTTGTTCTGTCTCATGGATCTTTCAATGTCTCTCTTTCACATAGATCTGTAGCACTTATCCATCTATCCTAGGACTCCCTAAAAATGCCAGTGTTGCGGTAGTAACAGGCAGTGCCAAGTTTAGGAGCCGAGGACGGTTGCCTGTTCTGTCTTACTATCACAAAGACACTAAGGTATACAAGCACATGCACATCATGAATACACATAATGGCTCTGTTCCACAACTAAGTGAGCACCCTACATAGACAAAATCCAGACAGGCTGGCTTTTTCAAACAGTAGACATCCTAATTATAATGCCTTCTAAAATATTTGGCCAAATTCTAAGGTAACATTGCATGATAACTTAACTACACAGAGAGGGACCTTCAAAATGCGCAGTCCTGCATGGGCACTTTTGTTACATAATATACATAATACAACTTCACCGATAACAGAGTCCCAAAATACACGGCAACAAACTGATCACATTCACCAGAGATAGTCAAAATAAAAACGAATTATAACTACAGTATATACATATTTTATTTAATACTGCAAAGCAATGAATAAAAATAGTCCAATTAAATGATTAATTTAAATCAGATTAACCTAGAGACTATTAATTGCATTTTTACAATTTGATAAAAAGTTGTGCCACTAACAACAACATTATCTTTTCTTTGCATCTCGTGTTACTGTCTTGCAGGCTGCGCTCTGTCGCTGCAGTCAGCCTTTGTCGGGTTTGACGTCTCGCTGTGTGGAAGACGAGCAGATGCTTCAGGCCATCAGCCAAGCGAACTCCAACTGCCCTTTTATATATGTAGTGGACACACGGCCTAAGGTGTGACCTTTAACCTTAACCTTTCTATATACATAAGAGGACACGTCCAGAATGG
The DNA here is from genome assembly GCF_001515645.1 of Sinocyclocheilus grahami. Lineage (NCBI taxonomy): Eukaryota > Metazoa > Chordata > Actinopteri > Cypriniformes > Cyprinidae > Sinocyclocheilus > Sinocyclocheilus grahami. The sequence continues at coordinate 991,066 of NW_015505409.1, forward strand.
GATTTTTAAAATGTTTATCTTTAAACTTTCAACCCCAACTGCTGTGGCATGAATGTAGGAGACACGTAAGAGAATGTGTAATCTTTCGCCCTCTGACCCCAACTACTCTTCTGTTTATGTAGCGACTAGTTGACCATTAAATTCTTGTCATAATTAGGTTTTTCTGTACCATCAGAGTGAGGTTATGGAATGAATCTTATTTTTGTACATATTGCAAATATTAAATATGCTCTTCTGTTTATTGTTGCCCATCTCATGTTTCATCAGTGCAACTGGAGAAACAACATTTCATTCCTTTCCCTATTATTTAGGAGACCTGACCCTCTGGAGCTGTGTATGTGCATACATTTGTACATGTCTTTTTCTTTGTCAGTTGAACGCAATGGCCAACCGCGCAGCTGGTAAAGGCTATGAGAATGAGGACAACTACTCCAATATCAGGTTCCAGTTCCAAGGAATCGAGAACATCCACGTCATGAGAAACAGCCTACAAAAATTGCTGGAGGGTGAGAGAACACTCTTTATAAAAAAAATTGATTTGTACTGGTATATGCAGTAGCTGATTAGGTTTATTTCTGGAAGTTGCTCAGTTGAGTGTTGGCTGTACCTTTTAAATCAGTAGATAAAATGATGGTTGGTTGTACCTTTGCTCTTCCAGTGTGCTCTATGAAGTCTCCTTCCATGAGTGACTATCTGACAGGTCTGGAGAACTCTGGCTGGCTGAGGCACATCAAATCTGTAATGGATGCAGGCGTGTTCCTCGCCAAGGTACTGACCTCCATGCTATAACTGCATAGAGAGACACCAACACGAGTATATCAACAATGATGAGCTCAGTCATTTTGTTTGTGTTCCAGGCTGTCTGTGATGAGAGGGCGAGTGTGTTAGTGCATTGTTCTGATGGTTGGGACAGAACGGCTCAGGTGTGCTCTTTGGCTTGCATACTGCTGGACCCATACTACAGAACTATTAAAGGCCTCATGGTAATGACCCAGTAACCTATAACCTCTACCCTCAACACTGGACTCCTGTGAACTTAGTTCACACTCACATTTATGTCACACTGTTGAGCAGGTCATGGCTTCTCAAATTAAGTCATTAACTTTTCCTGTGTAACTTATTATATACCATATATGGGTTTGGGGTTGGTAAAATTTAACACTTTAATATTTAAAAAATATTTTTGTAATGTAATTTATGTGATGGCAATAGCTGAATTTTCAGCAGCCATTACAGTCTTCAGAAATCATTCTAACATGCTGATTTGGTGCTTAAGAACATGAATAGAAAGTTTAAACAAACCGCATTTATTTGATATAGAAAGTTTTTGCAACAATATAAAAGTCATCATCACTGTCCTTGCATTAAATACCTGAAAGTATTAATTAATTAATTTTTTTAATCTTACTGACCCCAAACACCCAGACTGAAATATGGCAAAATAATAGAATTTAAGGTCTTGACTGTGTTGAATTTGTTTATCGTATACAAGAAAGCAGGCTGTTGGGGAAATTCATCATTTGACATTTGTTTTGTTTTATACAGGTTTTAATAGAAAAGGAGTGGATCTCTTTTGGTCATAAATTCAGTCACAGGTAAAAACTTTCACTGTTGTTACATGCATTAATAAATACCCCTCAAAACATTATCAGAGCTTTCGATAACTGCAAATATGTAAATACGATATATTTTTAATAATAATAGCATTTTAAGAGATAATTAATAACAATAATTATTAAGAATCGCAAATATTAAAATGGTAAAACATTACAGTTACCTTTTATATATGCTATAAAAATGCTCACTTTATTAATAGTGAGCCATTACGGTCAATACCAAGTCAATTTTTTGTGACAGCACATGTTCATTTGTATATATGTTTGTGCTGTAGGTGTGGCCATCTGGACACCGACCCCAAAGAAGTGTCTCCGGTCTTCACCCAGTTCCTGGAGTGTGTGTGGCAGCTGTCTGAACAATTGCCCTGTGTGTTTGAGTTCAACGAACGTTACTTAATAGAAATACACAATCAAGTCTACGCCTGCCAGTATGGAAACTTCATCGGCAACTGTCAGAAAGAGAGGCTGGACGTGAGGTGAGGAAAGACACAAACATACATGTATGTACAAATAAAAATGATGAAGTCGGCATTGAACGTGTATGCTTCAAAATGAAAAGCAAATATTCTTTATTATTAAAGATGAAAAACATGCAATGACTGAATGATTTTAAAATGCTTTGCTTCACTGTTCTTTGTGGGGTTTTAGGTTGCATGAAAAGACGTTTTCCTTGTGGCCATATCTTCTGAAGAACCAGCATCTGTATCGAAACCCCTTGTACCGGCGTTCATTAGAGAGCACAGTTTTGAGACCCAGCACTTTACCGCTGCACTTCAAGTACGGATACACTCTTAAACATACAGTATGAATAAACCAGCTGTGCCACGGCAGACTAACACTTAAAGATGACACTTAAGAAAATTCTGTTAGTAAGACCAAAGTAATTCGATTTTTATGGAGAGCAATTTGATTTCACTGAATAGTTTTTGTATTTCTTTATGTTTCCCAGGTTCTGGTGTGGGATGTATAACCACTATGACAGAGGCATGCACCCAAAACAGTCTGTTCTAGACCAGCTGCTCTCCCTCACACAGAAGCAGGTGGAAGGAGAGAGAACCATGACTGAATTACAGCGAGTAAGTGGGTTCGTGGAAGGTTTGTCAGTGTGGAGAGGTATTCGATTGATATGACGCTGTCTCTCTCTTCTCCATTTACAGCAGCTGGCTGTTGCAGATGGAGTTCTCCCCGATCCATCCGGACCAATCAACACACCTGCGGAACAGGACGGTCCAAGCGAGAAGACTCCCACCGCTCCTGTCGTCCAATCAAATGGAAGCTGCGCTCCTTTAATTAATGGAGACGCAGAGGAGGCGGGCCCAGGAGCTGAGAAGTGCAATGAGAAGGAAGGGGCGGATCCAGGAGCCACCGAACACGATCTGACCTCCTCTGAGGACAAACCTGTTTCTGTGGAAACAGAACATTCCAAAGAGGAGGAACAAGAATCCTCTTGAGTCGCCATAGTAACAGAACAGACATTTTGACTGAGACCCCAAAGAACAAATGTCCAGATTATTGAAAAGATGCATAAAGTACCGTTTCCACAGCTGAAGCTGCAGCACACCAGTTTGTGATTGTTTATATTGCTGTTTATTCGATTTCTCGAGCACTGGGTAGATCCTTGTGCCCTGTTATATCTGTTCTGAGCATTTCTGCAATGTTCTTTATGTTTTTTGTGGACTTCAGTGTGTTTGATGGCCTTCAGACCATGAGGATTGAAGCTACATGCTTTAATCATAGGCACTTAGAATCATCTACATTTTGTTTAAATGCCGTTCAAATGTGGCCTTATTCATTGTACAATAGACTATTTTTTTAATGTCTTTCTTTTAGTAACACTTGTGTAGTCAGACTCTGATACTGATTTATTCAGACACAAGCAGCTGATGTGAAATTCATGTTGATAAAGGGAACATGTTGTTAAAACACGGATCAAATTGATTATCAGTTTTTTGCACAAAGGGCTTAGTATTATTTTTGTGGTGTTCCTTATTGCAAACGCTGTTCATTTCGCATGAAAAGGAACACTGCTGAAGTGCTGCTGATTGATTGCAATGGGATGCCACATTGTTTGAGCCAAGCTCTAATGCCACACAAATAATTTGATGCACATAAAAGTATTCTAGGAATATTACTTATATTATAAGCCTTTTAAATTGCAATATAGTTTTGCAAAGCAATACTGTTTTTAATGATGCCTACCGGATGTTTATTTCCCATGGATGTGGAAAAGTTTTGACAACTTTAGTTGAGAACCCTGGCTGCTATGGAGCTCCAGACAAGTTTTTATTACTATGTGAAACGCAAAACCAATGTTTAAAAATGCTTCCTTTATTGAGAAGCATTTGTTTACATTCTTATTATTTGATTAAATGTACAGCAATAGTCAAAAGGGAATTTTGAAATAAGAAATGAGAGGGATACCACTGAAAATGACTGTGGTTACATTACATCTATTGTTTTTAAAACTGAGAAGAGTTTTGCTCTGTGTAATAATTGTGTCAGCTCATTTTATACACGCTTGTTTTGATCATTGCACTGTTTTGTACATCATTAAATTTGTTTTAAATAAATATAAATTTTAGTGAACAAATGTGCATTATGTTATGCGATTATATTGCATTATGTTTGTGGACAACACTAAACTCGCTCATTACACTAAACAGTAGGGATGAGCGGATCGATCCTTAAGTATCGATACTTTCGATACCGATGTTGTATCGAAAGGATCGATCCTCACATAAAAATATCGATTCTGAAGTGCATTTTTTTAAACATTAATTTTATTTACTTATCAAGAAATTCGGTGCATAAAATAAGCTTCTAAGTGGAAAAATAGACTATATTAGTGAATAATTGTGTTGGATAGAACCAGTTCTCCTGCTCATCGGAACACACCAATCAATCACAGACAGTGTTCACTGTAGACACATGGCTCAGAGTGCTTGTTCAAATAGGGCTGCGTTTCCCAAAAGCATCAGAAGCATAGCCAGATCTTAAGAAACCATTGCCACATTATTACATTACATTATATTGTTACTATATGTAACATTAATTCTGAAAAACCCAAATAAGTGCAGCCTTGGTGAGCATGAGACTTAAAAAAATATTACAAAATCTTACTGACCCCAAACTTTTGTGTACATGTAATATTTATTTTAAATTGGCTAGTTTGTGCGAGTACGTTTATTTAAACTTGTTGTTAAAAGTTCAAATGGATTGTGTTATGTTCTGTAATTGCTGTTAATAAATCTGTCAGAAAAAAATATGCTAAAGTTTCGCCTTTAGGTGTACAGCAGCCGGGCAGCCTTTAACAAAAATTAACCATGGTTTTATTACAGTAACCACAGTTTACCACAGTATTTGTAGTAAAACTGCAGTAACCACAAATTTACCAAGATAATAATAATACTACATTTTAGTACTTATGTAACACCATGTTTATTTTTCATGAGGTACCCTCAAAGGTGCACCTTTGTAACTTATCTACCCTTAAAACATGCATACTTGTATGGTACTAATATGCTCACTTTTAGGGGTATAGTTGCACCTTTGAGGTTACTGCCCCATTAAAGGACTAAAATATACAATTATAGTATATTTTATTTCTAAAAGTGTAAACAAAAACAGCACATGTTAAAAAAACATGGCTTTAAAAGCTAATATTAAGTGAGTATAATTACTGATTATATATTCTTTCAATAATTTAAAAGATCAGTTTAGTTTAGAAGTATCGGTATCGATATTGACGATATCGGTAAATATCGGTATCGGATCGAAAATAAAATAAGAGGTATCGCCCATCCCTACAAAACAGGTATGACTGGATCCCAGTGGCGGTGTGCGCGCGCAGCGCCCCCTCTGGTCGCCCACGGAACAGCTTCCGCTGTTTGGCTTGTTATTAGCTCGGTGAGTGTCCTTGAGGCGAAAACACATTTAAAATATCTACTATTTGCTCATGTATATGTATTGTATACCTTAAAATGCGTGTTTGTTTGACAGCAGGTCAGAAGGAGCGAGTCAAACTGCGTTATTTATGTGACAGATAACGTTACTGGAGTTAAACACACCGAGCTCCGATAGATAGCCTGGGAATACATTTCCGCTTGAACGCGACCAGTGTTACTCTCAGCTGAGTTTATTAGCATAAAAGCATTTAAAAGTCTAGTTTTGCTTGTATTTTTGAGGTTTATCTATGATATCCGGATTATTGACCGTGTATGCTTGCTAGTAGTCGTTAAAGCTAATACAGATAAAGTCCATCATGACAAAGCATTCCAATAATATAAACGCTGTCAAAGAGATTACATTAATATAATCGTAGTTTACTCATTAATAGCAATAATATCCCAATATAAGGTTGATTTGCTGTTATAAAGCAAAACAGAGCTGAAAGTGCAACACAACAATTCACGTCATGAAGAAGTGAGTGCAGTTCATCCTGAATACAAGCTAGTGAGCTGCATACCTAGACAGCATTTTTGGGCATGGTCTAGATAGGCAGCTCACTAATTTGCTGTTATTTTCAACTGTCATGCAGAGGCCCTCAGCTGTGCATAAACTTTAAATTTTTCTCTGCAGTTCTCGTCCATGCTCCAGCTGCGGCCAGTGGAGGAGGATGAAGCAGCCGCTGAGAGTCTGCTGCTGAACCGAGCTGTGGCTAAAAATGACCATTTCCTGCTGGCCGAGCTACTGTCACAAGAATGCTACAGGAAGTGCATTAATCAGCAGAGCGGCTGGGGGATCCCAGGTACACCGTTACGCATGGCTGCGTCCAAAGGTACGTGCGGCACCCTTCCATGGTGTCACATCTGAGTTTGTTGTCCACCACGACCACAAGATTCAAGATTTTATTTGTCACATACTCCGTTATATATATATATATATATGTGACCCTGGACCCCAAAACCAGTCATAAGTAGCACGGGTATATTTGTAGCAATAGCAGAGTCAAAATTATCAAAATTATTTTTCTTTTATGCCAAAAATCATTAGGATATTAAGTAAAGATCATGTTCCATGAAGATATTTTGTACATTTCCTACTGTAAATATATCAAAACTTAATTTTTGATTAGTAATATGCATTGCTAAGGACTTCATTTGGACAACTTTAAAGGTGATTCCAGATTTTCAAATAGTTGTATCTCGGCCAAATATTGTCCTATCATAACAAACCATTCATCATGGAAAGCTTATTTACATATATATATCTCAATTTGAAAAAATTGACCCTTATGACTGTTTTTTTGATGCAGGGTCACATATAATACATAACCAGCAGTGAAATGTAAGTCAGGTCCGCTCCATAGAATGTGCAACATTTAGACAAAGTATAAGACAAAGAAAGTAATAAACATGGAGATAAAGATAATAAGATGCTTTCCAGATGGGAGCAGGGTGAACAGAGAGTTACCAGGGTGATTGGAGTCTTTTGTGGAGATTTTTGTGGCTCTACTTTTACAGCATCTGAGGTAGATGTCCTGCAGAGAGGGGAGAGCAGATCCTGAGATATGCTCAACTAAGCACACAGCTCTCTGCAGGGCTTTGCAGTCATTTTTAACTTCAGCAGTTTTTTCCGCTGTAGGTCACCTGAGGTGTCTGCAATTGCTCCTGGCCCATGGGGCAGATGTAGACCGCCTTGATGTTAAAGCTCAGACCCCTCTTTTCACCGCTGTGTGCGGGCGTTACTTGAGCTGCGTGATTGCGCTTCTCCGTGCCGGAGCTAATCCGAATGGAAGCCACCTGAACAACAGCTCACCCGTGCTCACAGCTGCCCGAGAGGGTGCCCCCGAGATCCTCCGCCAGCTGCTTCGGCACGGGGTGGAGGTCAACGCCAGGCCAAAGGTGACGCTGTGGGCCTCAGGGGTTGCTGTGTGCAGCGGGCCGCTTTACCTGTCAGCCATATATGGACACCTGGATTGCTTCAAAATGTTGCTGTTATATGGGGCAGATCCGAACTATAACAACCCGGTAGAGAAGGTGAACGGCAGAGCCACACAGCAGAAGACGGTCCTGGAATTGTGTTTGAGACACGGCTGTGGAGTCGAATACATTCAACTGCTCATTGACTTTGGGGCAAACGTCTACCTGCCGACCCTCATTATAGAGAAGAGCACCAAACAGAACGAAGCTGTTGAGCTGTTGCTGAAAGAGCGAGGTGAGAGAAGTTTTAGTGGTATTATAGCATTGTTTTATTTATTGCCATTAGTGTTGTATGGAAACCTGTTTCTACCATGGAATAAAACATTTTAAAAGGTGTTTTTTCCCCTTGCAGTTTTGAGACAAAAAGGTCAAAATTTCAAGGTATACTCCCAGAATTGCAAGATATAAACTCACAAAAAAGAATTTCACAATTCTTTGATTACATCTTGCAATTCTGATTTTAATTTTCTCTGAATTCTGAGTTGTTTTTCTCCTTTTACCTTGCAATTTAGATATTATATCTTACAATTCAGAATTGCAAGAAAAAATCATCACTGCACGCGCGTGCGGAAAAGATGGAAAAATAAGGCGAGTATCGTTAATGTTTCTATCTGTGTGCATTATTCGCTATTTGACTGTTAACGTACGTGAGTGTACAGCTGTTTGCGTATGCAAGTTATGTGTATATCAGTGAAGCGGACGCAGCTGGTTAGCGTCTGGGCTAGCGCGCTTTCATTAGCAGTGATGGTGTCCAGCTGGGGACACTGCATGTAAGTTAGTCTTTTGATAGAAGTTCTATTCGATGCCAGTAACATTTTCAGTGCAGTAATTGGTGTAACTGGTCCATGGGGTGTAATCATTTGGACTGCACGCTATCTGTACGTGTTTCTCCTTTGTTTATGATGCACAATACCGTGAGTGTTCAGGCCCGTTGGCTTCAGTCAGCTTTTGTTTTGGTTGTAGGTTTAATCCAGCGGAACTTCACTCACGCTATGTGTTGCATTGAAGGACTCATTCAGGTTGTAACACTGTACTGTCATCGATTTTGTTTTTGTATTGTTGTAGGTTAGCCTTTCTGCCTCTGTGGTTAAGAAAACAAATTTTGTTCGGATTATTCACTCCTAAATGAGCCAATGTAATTTACTCAGTAGTACATAGCCCAGTGATAAACTGCATGGTAGAACATTTTATTCTTGGTGATAGCTGTAACCAGTGGGAATACAACAATGCAAATGCTCATTAAAATATGATAAAGTAACAGGCAAGTATCATATAGTGTTGTTTTACAATTATAATTGTGAGTAAAACTTAAAAAAATAAAAAATGCATTTATTATTGGTTTGTTTTATTTAATGGAAAAACCTTTATAAACATTTTATAATGGTGTATCGTTTGGGCTTTGTGTTTTCTCATAATTGTGACCATTTTTACTTGTGAACATGGTCTAAATGAGCCCTAAATGAATGTTATTAATTTATTCATAATAGACCAGATGTGTCCAAACCTGTTCTTATAGGGCCACTGTCCTGCAGAGTTTAGCTCCAACCCCAATTATACACACCCGAACCAGCAAAGCAAGGTCTTAATAGCCATACTAGAAACATCCAGGCAATTGTGTTGGAGCTAAACTCTGTAGGACAGTGGCCCTCCGGGACTGAGTTTGGACTCCCCTGTAATAGACCCTTTAAATATTAGATAACATGTAATGGATATCATTTGGTTCCTGTGAGGTTAAAGACTTCATCAATTCCAGAGCAAGTCCTCAGAAGGATTTATAGCAGTGGTATTGAAGTATCTTGCCTGAGGATTACAAAGTATATCAGTCTATGCTAAATTGGATATACAGTGTATATGCAGGTGTATTCTGAAAACACAATTCTACTATGAATAACATCTGGCTTGTTAGTTTGTTCATAAAATTGAACAGCTGAACATCATAATGTTTATCTGTGTTGTCTTCTCTGTATTTACATTTATGGGGTATAGTTTGAGGTGCCAGTTTCCATATAGGAAAAAAGGATTATTGCACTGATGTGGAAAACTCAAAGTAACATTTAGCTGAGATTCACACAAGACCAGACTAGACCAGTGTCATTTTAGCACTATTTATATGCTGTTATAGTATTTATGAATATTTAGCGTAGCTAAACATTAGCTTTTATTTTTAGATTTTCGGTTTTAATAAATTTTTTATTTAACTTTTAGTCATTTTGTTGTGTGCTTTTGTCATTATTTTTTGAAAAAAAAAATTCTATTTTTTATTTGGTAATTTATTTCAGTTGACTTTTTCATGTAATTTAAATTAACAAAATGTGCGCTGAGCTAAAGACGATCACCGGTAAACTGAAGCGCTCTTTTAACTTAACCAAATGCATTCTATATGAGATAAATCAGATATACATCAAATAAACACAATATTACAATGTACAATTGCACAAAAGGCTGCAAACGAACAGCGCACATCTGAAGTGTCTCTGAAGGAAATAATGCATTATTTATCGGTTTTAAGATATCGGCCAAATTTTCTTATCAGGCCGATACCGATAACAGAAAAAATTAGCATTTATCGGCCGATACCGATATGGTGGCCGATATATCGTGCATCCCTAATATTTAATTTTGAATCTTTTTATGGAGCTTTGACACAGACATAATATTTCAAAGGGACAAACTCTGATTAAACCAGTTTGACTGTTTACTCCAATATAAAAATGTCTGCCTCAAGCTAACAGAGTCTACACTTTCATTTTGTAGTTGACGGTACTAAAACAGAACAACAACTCTGTTTAGACCTGTAAAACTAAATTTTGGTCACAAATGTACCTGGGTTAAATGAGTTGGGACATTCTAATATGCTTTATGCAGTAAACCGTGATACTGAAAGACCAAATTTCAGTGTGTATACCCGAGTAAGTTCAGGACGAACAAAGATTTGGCCTAGTTGGTGGCAGGATTATATATTGTGTTATATTATAGCCTTAAGTATTTAATTTTTTAAAGGGATAGTTCACCCTTATGTTGAACACAAAATAAGATATTTTGAAGAACCAAACAGTTGTTGGTCCCCATTGACTTCCATAGTAAGGAAAGAATACTATAGAAGTCAATGGAGACCATAATGTTTCTATCTGTGTGCATTATTCGCTATTTGACTGTTAACGTACGTGAGTGTACAGCTGTTTGCGTATGCAAGTTATGTGTATATCAGTGAAGCGGACGCAGCTGGTTAGCGTCTGGGCTAGCGCGCTTTCATTAGCAGTGATGGTGTCCAGCTGGGGACACTGCATGTAAGTTAGTCTTTTGATAGAAGTTCTATTCGATGCCAGTAACATTTTCAGTGCAGTAATTGGTGTAACTGGTCCATGGGGTGTAGTCATTTGGACTGCACGCTATCTGTACGTGTTTCTCCTTTGTTTATGATGCACAATACCGTGAGTGTTCAGGCCCGTTGGCTTCAGTCAGCTTTTGTTTTGGTTGTAGGTTTCATCTGTTTGATTACCAGCATTCTTCAAAATATCATCTTTTGTGTTCAACATAAGAAACGTATACATATTTGGAATGACATGAGAGTGAGTAAATGATGACATTTTCATTTTTGGGTGAACTATTCCTTTAAAGTTTAAACACTTTTTGAAAGGTCATATTTGGCATTTGTGAAAACGGGCATCATAGATGCACAGATACGACTTTCAGTGTTTGAATAAATTGTTATTGTAAATGTTTATTAATAACTATGTGCCTTAGTTTTGTTTTTTCTTATTTTGACTGTTCCTAATGATGCGTCTTAATTTCTGTTTCTTTCACAGGTATAAGATGTCTGATAAACACAGTCCCCATACCTTCCAGCCTGCCTCTCAGGGTGGAGTATTTGCTACAGACATGCTCCATTAGCCACAGTCATCTGTGTCAGTATGGAGACCGCCACGGGAAGTGAGGTTGTAGGTGCAGAAGGGGGTCCACAGTCAGACTCTGTTTCCCATGACAGCCCTCAACCTCAGTCACCGCCTTCCGTGAAAATACGGAAGACGGCTTTCAGGTTTTTTGGTGGTCGGAAGAGCATCTGTGTTCTGCCCAGCTTTTTCGGTGGCCGTGGCAGAAGTCAAAGAAAGGGGTCATCAAAAACAGGTGTTACGAAGAGCCAAACATACGATGGGGTGAGCAGAGCATGCTGGGAAGATTTGGGCAGAGGTAGCAGTGAAGCGGCCTCAGGCGACTTTGAGTTTTGTGCCTCCAGTGACCCTCAGAAATCACAGGAGGATCACGGGAAGTCTCAGTCTCTACCACGACAGCGCAGAGGCCTTCGGGGGCTTTTCAGCAGCATTCGGAGATACAGGAAAAACAAAAATGTTGAACTAGAAAAGCGCGAGGCACATGAAATGTCTTCAAGCTTCCATGCCGAAACAGTGCCTGGTGCCCTGTCGAGCGTCAGTGACCGTAGCGAAGAGTTGGTGCCAGATGTGCCTAATCAACCCACAGGCAGTGAATGCGAACTGCCATTGGCTGCCACTGAATGTACGAAAGATGTAACGCTAGTGCCTGAGAAAAGGAGAAGCAGAGTGGAGGTGGATAAGAAGAAGAGAGCAAAAGAAGAGGATAAAAAGGGGGAGGAGATAAAAAATGCGAGACGGGAAGGACTGACGACATATCATCAACTCTTGTGTGCCGAGTCAGAACTGGACCGTTTGGCTGAGCAGAATGTGGACGTTCCCGACGGGGAGCCTTCTGCTGTATCCTGCCCCTCTGAAAACTTAATCTTCGGTGACGTTTCGTCATTGAAAAGCTTTGATTCACTGACAGGTTGTGGAGACATCATCGCAGACCAGGATGATGTCGGTGTCGCCGAGAGCTCTGTGTCTGCCGAGAGAGGCAGCCGAAACGCAGGAAAACGGAGCTCGTGTTTTGTCACGTATCAAGGTGGAGGGGAAGAGATGGCAACTCCTGATGAGATGGACGCGGATTACTTGCAGAGCTTATGGGAATCTGAAACTAGTAATGAAGTCTGCTATGTCCCCTCAGACATGGGCTCGCATAGCCCTTCGCTTACTTCTGATCAGCAAATCAGCTCCATCCGTGCCACCTCCAACAGCAGCCCACTGGGAATCACAGAAACGGCCCTCACTCCTGTTGACCTCTTGAGCCCACAGAGCGATCGGCAGGAGTCAGTTCCCAACAGCGATGAGGGATACTATGACTCCACCACACCAGGTATGGAGGAGGAGAGTAGAGAGCGTCCACACCAGGAAAGGCTTTCACGGGACAGCTACAGTGGTGATGCCCTTTATGAACTTTTTGAACCTGACGATCGTCTACTCAGCCCTGCTCTTCCTCCCAAGGATGCCCATTCATTTGTTGGTGCAGATAAGAGTCAAACAAATCCTCTGTACACCCTGGCATCCTCTGCCCTAGCGACAGGAACAATGGAGACGGAGGAGGAGCGTCTGAGCAAGATCCAGCATGCCCTTCTGTGCTGCGAGATCCAGAATCTCAGAAGTCCATCCAAAGATCAGCTTCTGTTCCACACAGACTGCTTCTACGATGATTCAAGCCTTTCCACAGGCAACGGTAAGATGGTTTTGGAAGAAGCCATGAATCAGTGCTATCCGCAATCACCACAGAGATCCCAAGCTGTAAAAGAGCTAGTCCCTCTCAGCAGGGGTCAAATCCAGGGGACTCCATTGTTTGCCGATTCAGGGTTTAGTCCACGTGTCGCTGAGACAACCAGACGGCAGCCTCAATCTGAGGATCAGAGCCCATTACTACCCACCAGAGGCTGCAGTCAATCTCAAGAAGAGCTGATGGTCTGCTTCTCCCAAGCACTCGTAGATTTCACAAAGAACACCAGGCTTTACCGCAACTCAACTGAGAGTCTTGATGGCTCCGAGTCAAGTTCTCCTTTCGGGCCGAGTCTGAGTGCCCTGCCCGCCATTGTCACGTTTGACGTGGTCGACATGGAGAATGAGGGTGAATGTGAGCAGCAAACCGAGCTTGTTGAGGAGGAGGAAGAAGAGTTAGCGTCTCCTTACGAACCCTTTGAGGAAGATGGCTGTTACCTTCAGCAAGACGGCTTTGCTGAGTGTGACCAGCGTACTATTGATGCCTACGAACAAAGTCTCTTGCTCAGTAACGCTTGGGGCATTGCTAGCCTTCCTCGCCACCTCAGTTTGGGTCGACCTTGTCCTCCTGTCCCCGCCCCATTAGCGCTAAACCGTCGCAGTCGCTCCCTTGATACGGATAGTCTGGAGTTTCAGACAAGTGAGCTTTACACCAACTGTGACACTGTGTTTTCACAGCGTAGGACTGCTGATTGTAGTGATACGGCATTACCTCGACAGCCCTGCGGGGTCACTGTTGATAGTTGGAGGCGGGGCTATGGGCGGAGTTTTGAGTCCTCCAACTCTTCTCAGCAAGAAGCTAAGTTGCCACATGTGGGCCAGTCAACTGTAAGACCTTCACATCTCCCCCTAAAGAACAACTGCCGTAATCGTAACCTCCCTGGATCCGCTAGAGCCGATGGTGACGGGGAGATTTTGTTTGGGGGAGGCGATGCGCTTTACCCCTGCAGTTACTCCCCTACAGGTATGCAGTGGAAGAATCGACCTGTCGGGGTCACTCAAGGTGTGCCCCACCTTCGCTCTGAGCAATCGGCAGACCATCGAGAAATTCCCATAAAGAACCGGAGGAGGGAACTTGAGGGTAGCTTCACCCCTGCACCACCAAAATTATAAACAATCTCTCCCACTCCAAGTAAAACAATAATACAAATAGACAAGTCTCGTCACCAAAGACGATGCTGGATGTTTACTGACAGTCTTGAATTGTATCCCACTCACACACACTAGTTGCTGTTACTGCCGGATAAGCTATTGTATTCTTTTGTGACGTACTGTGTAGTTTTTGGGCTATGTTTTAGTTTCTGTGAGTTTAAGAAGACGTGTATTTGTACCTGTATTTGTTACAGCATTACTCAGCAGGTGCTGTCTATATATAGATGCCATATTGCTTTGCATTTATGTAGCCAGGTATTGCTATTGAAGTTGATCCATTTGGTGTGGTTTTGGATATGTTTTAGGTATATTTGCATAAAGATGACAACCTATAAATGACTTATTTTAGCATAAGAATGAAAACCTTCATTAGCACATTGAAACCAATATCATCTTAGAACTTTGTTGAAGTATCAAACTCAGTTTGAACAAATACTTTTTAAAGGGGTCCTATTATGCTCTTTTACAAAGTCTTGATTTTGTTTTGGGGGTGTACTAGAACAGGCTCTCATACTAGGTTGTTCGAAAAACACATTTTTCACATATTTTACATTATTACAACACCTCTCTCCCCAGTCTGGCATTAATGGCTCGAATAGTTCCTGTATCAAATGAAGGCCTGCCTTCTGAAATACAAAATATGCTGTGATTGGTTAGCTGGGTCAGTGTGTGTCAATGCTCTTTTACAAAGTCTTGATTTTGTTTTGGGGGTGTACTAGAACAGGCTCTCATACTAGGTTGTTCGAAAAACACATTTTTCACATATTTTACATTATTACAACACCTCTCTCCCCAGTCTGGCATTAATGGCTCGAATAGTTCCTGTATCAAATGAAGGCCTGCCTTCTGAAATACGAAATATGCTGTGATTGGTTAGCTGGGTCAGTGTGTGTCAAGCGTGATTTAAACCCGGATGATTGTAACCACTCTAAGTTCGTCTGCCTTGGGAAAGCTAGCATGTCTCCGACATATTGATAACACTCGTTGCCTTCTCTAGTGTAGCTCAACCAGGTCTCGTCCCATTCGTCGATATTTGTGATATCACAAATCCCTGAAAATATGCGTTGTAGTCCAAACGAGTCGTTCGTTGTAGTTTTTGAAAAGTGATTTCTGTTAAATAAAATATCTCCTTTTGAAGTGGACTTTGAGCTTTGTAACTTTGCAGACCTTTTTTTTATGCTCAAACAGCAACATTACAGACTAAAGTTGAAAAAGTGAAAAAACATAATAGGGCCCCTTTTAAACGACACTTTTTTTTTTTTTTAAATCGGAAAATATGCTGTGTGTTTCAAGGTTTTAATGTTTACATCTTGGAACTTTTTAAACATCTTGTTTAGCTAGTCACACATTTCTTTTATATGGTATTTTTTGTTTTTGGAATAGCACATGCTACTTTCATAGGAAAAATGCCTGTTAAATCAGTGGCATTTTGGCCAACATCCTTGATACACTTCTGTACTTTATTTACTGAAGGCTTAAGGATCGGAGTATAGAATCTGGTTTGTTTCCGTTTGTGCTGCTAAACAGTATGTGATTGTTTGGGATTACATAATGTACTGTATTAACTGTATGGATATCTGCATATTTGCGTATTCTCTGCTTACATTCAAGTCAGATCTGGCCTAAAGTCTTCAGTAAATATGATCTATGTAGTTGATAATCAAAGGGTACTCTCTTGAGTCATTTGAGACAATGTCAGTAAAGCCTTTAATAACGTTATGTGATTGTTCTGTGCTGTTGCACTACAGTCACGATCATCTACCCTCATCAGAATGCCAAAGTCAGATTAATGAACTTACCATTTTTTACCAGTGTGAATATTCAGCTCTTAAGAATGAATCAACCTTTGTGTTTCCTTGCGGATAAGTCCAGTGCTGTTCTATAATTAATGTTTCGTTCTTTTTTTCCCCTTGCATTTTGGTACAATTTGTGTGATCCATACCCCATTTTTTAGTGGTATCAGAAAACCAAAAGCATTTTTTCCCCCCGTTTTGTATTTTAATACACAAGCATGTACATACACAGACAAAGAATGTTAGAACATCTCAGTAAAACTTGACATTCATTAGCGACACTGACTGGAAATAAACCCTTAATAGACATCAGTACTGCACGTTTGTGAGTGTTTTTTTAGTACCATCGTGCTGTAGTTTCCTATGGCAGGTGATTTGTTAATAGTGCAGCTTTAGGTCATTATTTGGCCTTGTATGCAGTGTCAGTAAACCCTAAAAGATTTTTTTGAGCATGCTTAAAAAATATATATTTTGCTTTATTGAAGAGCTTCTGGTATTTGGGACTATCATGAGTTTGGATGTTATTTTTTTTCTTCTTGTGCTCTTGTACTGTGAGTATTATTAGGATTAGCAGAAAACAGACACAATCTTAATACGTTAGTGAGAAAATTCTTACAGCTCTTTTGGACCTATTAAGACTACTATCTATTTTGACAAAAGAGAAATGGAATATTATGACTTAAAGCAAACTGTAAGTTTATCATGCACCGACAAATGCACTGTAATTCTGTTTATGATTATGTAGTGAAACCCTAAATGGGCAAATGCATTTTAGATGTGGCACTTTTAGGAGAAATAGCATTAGTGCCTTGTTATATTTTTCTGAGCTATTAGGCATTGCCTTATTAGTAGAGCTGATGCTGTATTTGATTGACAGGTGGTCTCTCTGTTCTAAAGTCAAGGAGGCTCCAGTTGTCATGGAAACTGGTTGAAGCTGTCCTGCACGTCTTACTGTTATGAGCTGGAAGAGCAAAATAAATAGGCAATTCGTGATTGACAGCAACTGATGTGTCATATTGTCTTTTCCAACACTCACCACCTCGCTCTTTTCTTTTTACATTCATTAGCGACACTGACTGGAAATAAACCCTTAATAGACATCAGTACTGCACGTTTGTGAGTGTTTTTTTAGTACCATCGTGCTGTAGTTTCCTATGGCAGGTGATTTGTTAATAGTGCAGCTTTAGGTCATTATTTGGCCTTGTATGCAGTGTCAGTAAACCCTAAAAGATTTTTTTGAGCATGCTTAAAAAATATATATTTTGCTTTATTGAAGAGCTTCTGTTATTTGGGACTATCATGAGTTTGGATGTTATTTTTTTTCTTCTTGTGCTCTTGTACTGTGAGTATTATTAGGATTAGCAGAAAACAGACACAATCTTAATACGTTAGTGAGAAAATTCTTACAGCTCTTTTGGACCTATTAAGACTACTATCTATTTTGACAAAAGACAAATGGAATATTATGACTTAAAGCAAACTGTAAGTTTATCATGCACCGACAAATGCACTGTAATTCTGTTTATGATTATGTAGTGAAACCCTAAATGGGCAAATGCATTTTAGATGTGGCACTTTTAGGAGAAATAGCATTAGTGCCTTGTTATATTTTTCTGAGCTATTAGGCATTGCCTTATTAGTAGAGCTGATGCTGTATTTGATTGACAGGTGGTCTCTCTGTTCTAAAGTCAAGGAGGCTCCAGTTGTCATGGAAACTGGTTGAAGCTGTCCTGCACGTCTTACTGTTATGAGCTGGAAGAGTAAAATAAATAGGCAATTCGTGATTGACAGCAACTGATGTGTCATATTGTCTTTTCCAACACTCACCACCTCGCTCTTTTCTTTTTCCCCCTATACATGTCAGTATGTAAATTACATGTATAAGAAAACAATTCACTTGAGCGTCACAGCAGGTTTTGGCTCGCTCTACTGGTTAGATTGTGTCTAACCACTGTGTTTTGATTCAAAAGTGCTCGTGTCATAATAAATAGTTTTAATATTGTTTTACACTATCAAACATAAAAGTAGTTAATCATTCTAAACCATCTTGTTGTTAATTTAATTTTAAATGTATCCATCTGTGGGCCTTACTATGTTTACATGTGATGACAATTTAGTCTAAATTTAGTTTAATTAACACACTGCAAAACCTCTCAAACAAGTGTGTTAATATCTTGCATTTCACCCTGTCATTCAATTTAGTACAAAATTGGCCAGGTTTATGCATTTACATTTATATAGCATTTGCTGTTACACAAAGTGACTTACAAATGAGGAACACCTGAAAACTTCTTAATAAAGATCTTAATGTTTAAAATCTGCTAGAGAATATTGTGATGCACAACAGCAAGACTGAAGAAAACATGACACAAAACTTCCATCTCCGCTCTGATTTTTGTGTGTGCTAGTCTACCACTGCATTAGGAGGCACTCTCACCATAAAACACAACTAAAACAACAGGACTGCATTTATGTTGTTGTTATAATTTTGGTGATAAAACAACTTACAAGCTTAATCATGCAGATGAGTCACAGTGCATGCTGTATTTGATTGACAGGTGGTCTCTCTGTTCTAAAGTCAAGGAGGCTCCAGTTGTCATGGAAACTGGTTGAAGCTGTCCTGCACGTCTTACTGTTATGAGCTGGAAGAGTAAAATAAATAGGCAATTCGTGATTGACAGCAACTGATGTGTCATATTGTCTTTTCCAACACTCACCACCTCGCTCTTTTCTTTTTCCCCCCTATACATGTCAGTATGTAAATTACATGTATAAGAAAACAATTCACTTGAGCGTCACAGCAGGTTTTGGCTCGCTCTACTGGTTAGATTGTGTCTAACCACTGTGTTTTGATTCAAAAGTGCTCGTGTCATAATAAATAGTTTTAATATTGTTTTACACTATCAAACATAAAAGTAGTTAATCATTCTAAACCATCTTGTTAATTTAATTTTAAATGTATCCATCTGTGGGCCTTACTATGTTTACATGTGATGACAATTTAGTCTAAATTTAGTTTAATTAACACACTGTGCAAAACCTCTTAACACACTGTGCAAAACCTCTCAAACAAGTGTGTTAATATCTTGCATTTCACCCTGTCGCTCAATTTAGTACAAAATTGGCCAGGTTTATGCATTTACATTTATATAGCATTTGCTGTTACACAAAGTGACTTCAAAATGAGGAACACCTGAAAACTTCTTAATAAAGATCTTAATGTTTAAAATCTGCTAGAGAATATTGTGATGCACAACAGCAAGACTGAAGAAAACATGACACAAAACTTCCATCTCCGCTCTGATTTTTGTGTGTGCTTGTCTACCACTGCATTAGGAGGCACTCTCACCATAAAACACAACTAAAACAACAGGACTGCATTTATGTTGTTGTGTTAATTTTGGTGATAAAACAACTTACAAGCTTAATCATGCAGATGAGTCACAGTGCACAACTTGCTGATGTAGATTTATGGAGACAAAGTTACAAAGTTGAACTTTTAACAGCATTTGCAGCACGTTGATTGATATACATTAGCTTGTCTGTTTACTTCTTCTGTCCTCAACCAATCAGCATGCAGCATTCCATTGCATCGCTGCTGGATGCACTCCCAGGGTTGCTATGCAATGGCAATATTGTATTACGAAGAATAAAACCACATGATCCAGAGTTTGTTTATTGCCCTCTCTGCGCTTTGAAATGTTTTTCTTGTCTGGGATTGACTGTCATGTTGACATTATCATCTGTTTGTCTGAATTGAAACAGATGGCTGGTTTACTGAACTCGGTTACAAGTGCACACAGTGTAAGGTCATTTGAAGAAAGGTGTGTTCCACAAGATCCACACTAGTTTTAGCCCACAACCAGAACCGTACAGTGGCCAGATTTCAATATGACCTATTTCTACGTGGTTTGCGTGAGCATGTTGATGATTCCTCCATTGGCACGGAGCTGTGTGATGAGTCTCTTTCTCAGGAGAGAGTATATTACATAAGCCTTCAGTTTCTTTCTCTCGCTCCCTTAACAACCTTGGCATTCCTCCCAGATGTCACACACGCACACATGGGTATTGGGGAGTTTGTATAGACAAGCTTGTACTGTTGTCATTTTTGCAATCTTTTTCTTTATCTTGAAAGAGAGGGAAAAGCTATTAACAAGAAACAACTCCTTTGAACTTGGTGCCAGTATCATGTTTTTGGACAACAGTACTATTATGGCAATACCATGGTATTCTATTGAAGCCATGTGAATAAGCGGTGTATGAATATGGAGATAATTTAGAACTATTATATACATCAAAGTGCCATTGATGTAGCATTTGTGTACTGCTTTGCACTATATTTTTGAAGCGAGTTTTTATATTTAATTTTAATCATAATTTAACAATGATTTTTAGATTTAAGCTCAAATTTTAAAAGTTTTTTTAGACAACTTGGAGAACCAAGTAAATAAGCAGTGTATGAATATGGAGATCATTTATATACATCAAAGTGCAATTGTACTGTTATGTACCACTTTGCACTATATTTTCGAGAAGTAATTTAAATTTAAACCGTAAATGCTATTTTTAGATTTTTGGTTTAAGATAAAATGTCAAATATTTTTTAGAAAACATGGAGAACCATGCAGATAGACAGTGTATGAGTATGGAGAATATTTAGTATCATAATACATCAAAGTGCAATTGTACAGAGGAAGTCTGTTTTGTGTAGTGTTTTGCACTATATTTCAGACATAACATGTTTAATAGTAATTTAATAGTATTTTTTTGATTTATAATTTTAATAGTATTTTTAGAAAACATGGAGAACCCTGTAAATAAGCATTGTATATGGAGATAATTTAGTATCATTATGCATTACGACAAAGTACCATTGTACTTTTGTGTACTGCTTTGCGCTATATTTTAAAAATAATTTTAGATTCTTAATAGCAATCTAATAGTACATTTTAGATTCGACATATATTTTAGTATTTTTTAGAAATATAAACAAAGTAACAATCACTAATTATTCATACCTGTGTAAATGTCATTAGCCTGGAGCTCAAGACTTCAAAACCTCCTTTTATCCACAGATATAGAGCAGGACTTCCCTTATATATTCCACATAATAATAGCAAGTATAGCACCATGTTTTATTTATGAAACTTTGAGCTCTCTTCTCATCTGATTTATTCATGACTCACACACATATGCCACAAAATACACTATTCTAAATAGTGCCTTGGGACCGAGGTAAAGCTTATGAGGACTATGTATGTGTGTATATATATATATATATATATATACATAAGATGCCTAAAGGTTAAAACTGCATGAGCCGGAGAGGACATATTGTCTCCAAAAGCTTTTATACACATACACACCCACTCCCTCTCTGTTATACACACATATGCCCCCAAACATTGAGTCCATTAGTGACATCCCAACTCGCACACTGTCCTGCCTTGGTTTTAAGCTATGAATACACTCTTACGTATGCAAGAGCTACATCACAGAAAACCTCGGGACACACAGAGGGAAGTCGGGGGGAGGGGATCTTGTGATCCCCAGAATGCTCGTTATATCATCTCTCCTGCTTCATTGCATAATGTAGCAAAAATATATATGTGAAAGTCAGCTAGAAAGACTCTGACAACAGAACAGCACCGCTGGATTGGTGTTCTGTGTGTCTTTCTGTCTCAGTACGGGAATTTAAGATTAGTGCTTTCTTGCAGGGTTCATTTGCCCCCTAATCATTTTAAGAAAGGGTGATGGAGACGGTGATTGGATCGATGTTTTGGCTTCGCTTTCAAGTATTACAACAAGGAATTTACATGGAAAGTTGACACAGTGTTCCCGCAGTGTGATATAATAATTTTTTGTACATTTGGCAGACACTTTTATGCATAATGACTTGCACTGTATTTAAGGCGTACATTTTTATCAGTGTGTGAATTCCCTGGGAATCACATCCATATATGACCTTAATGTTAGTTTATGAATGCATATATAATTATTTATGCACCTCATATTGAGAGACTACATGGAATATTTAAGAAAATGCATTTTAATAAGCTACATAAAATACTCAAAATGTTGCAAACCTAAAACTTTACAATTTAAACAGATTGTAATTTGACTAAATTATATGTTAAATAACACAAGACTGCACAATAATCTAATATCTAAACTGTATAAAATCTACTGCTCTACCGTTCAAAACGTTTATTCAGCAAGGATGCATTAAATTGATCAAAGGCACTGGTACAAAATGCGATTCTTTTGAACACTTCATTAAAGTATCCTGAAAAAAATGTACCACGTTTTTCAAATAAATGTTAAGCATCACAACAGTATTTAACATTAATAATAATAAGAAATGTTTTTTGAGGAGCAAATCAGCATTTAAGAATGATTTCTGAAGGATCATGTGACACTGAAAGTATATATTTTTAACTGTAATAATATTTCTGTTTTACTGTATTTTTGATTTTAAAAAATGAAGCTTGGTGGGCATAAGAGACATTCAAAACATTAAAAAAATGTCACCGACCCCAAACTTTTGAACAGTAGTGTTCATACAGGCACTTGATCTCATGGCCATCAAGATCATCCTATAGAAATGAAGCAGTGATTCAAACATCACATTAGCTCCTGGTCTCTTGTGTGGCTGTGTATGTGTCTGTTGTCTGTGTGTTTTCAAACACACGCTGTATATAATTATGCCTGATGGCAGAGGGTAATCTGCAGCAGCATATCTCCTCTCACCATGAGATCAATGTTTTCAGTATCATATTACATTAAGTCTGCCTATGATGGTTGAATAATAATAAACTATTTAAAAATGAATGGTGTCCCTTTAAAAAAAATCAAATGCTCATCAGAGAAAACTGTACAGGACTGTACTTGTCTGCATGATGCATAATTAAACACATCTGAAGTACTGAGATCCATATAAAAAAAAATAAAACACCTGCACGTTGAATGTATTCCGATTTCGCCAAAAATAAACATATCTATTCTGTCATATTCCATTGAAGTGTTTGTTAAAAAACTAATTAGTTTACTTTAAAAAAGCATGGAAACAGAACTATCAGAAAGGGGTTAATTCAAATCTAGGGGTTAATTCTGACAACTTTATTAAAACTGGTTAGAATAGCAAACATTTCTGTTGAGAGAGATCCAATAGGTAGGATTGTTTTGCATGTGATGTTTTGAGATGGGACCTTTTTGGGACACATTGCAGGGCTTGTATATTTTGCCAGGCAGTGTTAAATAGATATATAGGTGCTGCCTGCTTGCCGCTGAATGATATAAAACAGAGTGCAATTTTGTCCATGTCTTTCCTTTGTTTTTGCTTATTGGACATTTTCCTTTCTGCACTGAGATGATGATGGTGCGAGTTCCCAAAAGCCAATAGTTCAGCATTATTTTGTATCCTTTTTTTTTTTTGATTATGTAATGTTTGTAGCCTCCTCAATAGCAGAGTTTAGCACCCCTTCTTTTGACTGATGGTTGGCTCCTCAGTGTGTGTGTGTGTGTGCAGTGTGTGTGCGTGTGTGTGTGTGCGCAGTGTGTGTGTGTGTGTGTGTGTGTGGGCAGTGTGTGTGCGTGTGTGTGGTAAGCATCACAACAGTATTTAACATTAATAATAATAAGAAATGTTTTTTGAGGAGCAAATCAGCATTTAAGAATGATTTCTGAAGGATCATGTGACACTGAAAGTATATATTTTTAACTGTAATAATATTTCTGTTTTACTGTATTTTTGATTTTAAAAAATGAAGCTTGGTGGGCATAAGAGACATTCAAAACATTAAAAAAATGTCACCGACCCCAAACTTTTGAACAGTAGTGTTCATACAGGCACTTGATCTCATGGCCATCAAGATCATCCTATAGAAATGAAGCAGTGATTCAAACATCACATTAGCTCCTGGTCTCTTGTGTGGCTGTGTATGTGTCTGTTGTCTGTGTGTTTTCAAACACACGCTGTATATAATTATGCCTGATGGCAGAGGGTAATCTGCAGCAGCATATCTCCTCTCACCATGAGATCAATGTTTTCAGTATCATATTACATTAAGTCTGCCTATGATGGTTGAATAATAATAAACTATTTAAAAATGAATGGTGTCCCTTTAAAAAAAATCAAATGCTCATCAGAGAAAACTGTACAGGACTGTACTTGTCTGCATGATGCATAATTAAACACATCTGAAGTACTGAGATCCATATAAAAAAAAATAAAACACCTGCACGTTGAATGTATTCCGATTTCGCCAAAAATAAACATATCTATTCTGTCATATTCCATTGAAGTGTTTGTTAAAAAACTAATTAGTTTACTTTAAAAAAGCATGGAAACAGAACTATCAGAAAGGGGTTAATTCAAATCTAGGGGTTAATTCTGACAACTTTATTAAAACTGGTTAGAATAGCAAACATTTCTGTTGAGAGAGATCCAATAGGTAGGATTGTTTTGCATGTGATGTTTTGAGATGGGACCTTTTTGGGACACATTGCAGGGCTTGTATATTTTGCCAGGCAGTGTTAAATAGATATATAGGTGCTGCCTGCTTGCCGCTGAATGATATAAAACAGAGTGCAATTTTGTCCATGTCTTTCCTTTGTTTTTGCTTATTGGACATTTTCCTTTCTGCACTGAGATGATGATGGTGCGAGTTCCCAAAAGCCAATAGTTCAGCATTATTTTGTATCCTTTTTTTTTTTTGATTATGTAATGTTTGTAGCCTCCTCAATAGCAGAGTTTAGCACCCCTTCTTTTGACTGATGGTTGGCTCCTCAGTGTGTGTGTGTGTGTGTAGTGTGTGTGCGTGTGTGTGTGTGTGCAGTGTGTGTGTGTGTGTGTGTGTGCGTGTGCAGTGTGCACAAGCACCGCCCATACTTCAGCTCTATTCATAGCGAGAGAGAGGGAGACGCAGACTCCCACCTCGCCGTGAGAACAGAACAGCGTCTAACCGGACTTGCGTTTCTCTTCCATACGCCGCGCGTTGCTCACGGGGCGCGGATACAGGGTTGCAGCTGGCGTCGGGGGCTCGAACCTGCGGAAAGGACACGGATCCAGGACCGGGACTGACCCTGAGGATGATGAAGGTGAGGCTAACTGTGATGCTCCCGTGAGCGCCATTCTTCTGGCTTACCGACGATCTCTGTTAATGGATACGGGAAAAAAATCTTTTTTTTTTGGCGATGGTGGATACACACGAGCAGAAGAGAGGTCGCGAAAGCGCGAAGTGACATCTCGGCATCGTGAAGTATTCTTCGTTTTATTCACCGGGGAGGCTGCGAGCTAATGGACTCCCCCCTCGCGCCGCTCTCCATCCTCGTGCGCGGAGAGACTCGCACCGCTCCAGTGCTATGGAAACGGGAGAGATGGAGCAAGCGCGCACGACAGAGGGGGATACCCAGCACCTCAGCGCCGCCTCGGGCTGGTCAATGACGTTGGTATATTTTGCGCTCTCCTAAATGTGTCACGGTGTCCGTTAGAAGCTGTTCACCTTTGATTTAAGCGTGCGTGCGCAAAAGCCGTTCGGTTTTCTGCCTCCGTCGCTTCGTCGTGGCGGATTCTGACGCGAGTCCGCGTTTTCTCGTTTATTGATTATGAGCGACCGGTGTTCTGTAGTCAAGCGCCGGGATGCGTGCGCGCAAGCACGCGTGCGTCCACTTCGTTCATTTTTACGGACATGATCGTTAGTGCGCAGTTTATCGGTGTCAAGCGCGCACGCTGACTTCGCGGTCGAGGACGAGACTTGCAAGCTAGGCCGGCGATGACGTTGAGAGGCTAAAACCCGGACAAAATGCAAGAATTGAAAGAATGCTCGCGTGTTTTGTTTCCTTGAGGTGTGTCCTCGAGCTGATCGCAATGAGACGCTCCGATGATCACAGGTGCCTGGCGACCACGTCCTGGCGCCTCTCACATCTTTCATTTCCTCTGCACCATCCTACACCATCTCTGGTTTCTCTAATGTTTAACAGTTCTGGTCTATTATAGAGAAGCCACTTATCATCTATTGACCTATAAGCACACTACACTTTTTTTGCTATTGAGGGACATTTGAACGAGTATGGATGTATTGTGCGATCAAACAATGTATCCAGGCAATTAGTTGCACCTGAATGGTCATATACTGAGGCCATGCCTTGTTATTGCACACCCCATTCATCCAAGGTTCAGGCTATAAACACAAGAGAAGTTGGTGTTAAACCTGTGACATTCCTTTGCATGATTTGTTTTAATTAGATTTCACATGCTTCTTGTGCAGGTAGATGCTAGACTGTAGTAGGGGAGTGTTGTAATGAAATTCGTTTTAAAGCCTGCAACTGAGCGTTTTTGCAGAACAGTTTGTCCCTAAACTGTGTAAAGTACACTGGACATTTGAGATTGTTTACATATATCAAATATACTTTTTTAAAATGATTATGCCTTGCACTTTATTTCCAAATGGTAAAAAAAAAATCTAAGTTTTGAACAGTAAACCAAAATATCATCAATATAGAAATAAATGAAACAGGCTAACAATTCGTAACGGACACTGTTTGTTTGCGTTCATATGTAATTGTCACAAATGTGACTTTAACACTTTGTTGGTTCAGTACAAGTTGGTCAGACATGATTCTCCTATGTTTTTAAATGTAGATGAAACTTTTGTGTGGATGTTATATTTAAAGTGAAACAAGAGACCCAGCTTCAGTGGATATTATGCCAGCTCAAATGTGACCCTGAACCACAAAACCAGTCATAAGAGCCACATTTCTGAAATTGAGATTTATCCATCATCTGCAGGCTGAATAAATGAGCTTTCCATTGATGTATGGTTTGTTAGGATTGGACAATATCTGGCTGAGATACAACTATTTGAAAATCTGGAAAATTGTTTGTTTGTTTGTTTTTATTTTATTTGATTTAAAAGGGACAATACACATTAATTAACATGAGTAAACAATTCTACTATGTAAATGTGCCAGATTTAGTCATTCAGGCTCATTTTCATCTGCAGTCCCTGGCAGGTTGATGGTAAGAACCATAATTCACAAATACACAAAGCAGAAACAAACATATTACAAAAAGCAGAATACAATAATAAAAAAAAACACTACTTCAAATTATGAAGACATATTTGATTATCCAATAACCACCCTTTTACCGATTCAGAAAAAGGAGCAAGAGATGTAATATTTCTTAATTCTATGGGTATAGTATTCCAAGTATGTACTGCTCTATAAGAAAATACTGATTGCCAAAAAGTACTTCATCTATATGGTTAGTGATTGTGAGATTTTATTATCTACTCGAACACACTGTCGTCTATCCGTTAAATATGATTTTATCCATTTAATTACTCTTATTGAGAAATTATAATTTAACAACTTTTTAATTAAAATCTCAAATTGCCTTTAAAGTTGTCCAAAGGAAGTTCTTAGCAATGGATATTAGTAATCACAAATTAAGTTTCGATATATTTACGGTAGGAAATTTATAATATATCTTCATGGAACATTATCTTTACTTAATATCCTAATGATTTTTGGCATAAAAGAAAAATCTACAATTTTGACCCATACAGTGTATTGTTGGCTATTGCTACAAATAAACCCATGCTACTTATGTGCTCCAGGGTCACAAATTATAAATCAGATGTGCAAAATGTTCATACCTCACAATAGGTTTGTAAATTTCCTGTAAATTTGAGCTATTTCTATACAGAGACTTACAGACTCTACTTCCGCCTCAGAGCAGTGATGCCCATGTATGACAAGGATTTTTTAAACTGATGGTGTTCCAACATGCTTATCCTTAACCTGACCCCTTCTAGAGGACAGACAGGTGTTTGGCTATTCTCATTAAAGATGATTACGGAATCACTGCCATCAGCTAAAACATGAATCAGCTGAATCATTCCCTTGAACTCATGTTGCTCAAACCATCAGCCTTAGTGTTTCGTGTGTTCGTGCTGCAAGTGCATATTTGCAGACTGGGGTTTTGTTGTGCGTTGGAACATAATGGTTCGGATGCATCCCACTGAAGTGCTGAAACCGTTGACTCACTCTCTCTACGGAGAAGCAATATTGCTGCCGAAAACTTCACTGATGGCGTGCTGCATCAAACTCCGGAATACTTCTGCTGGACACTCAAAGCCACAGTACATTAGCTCTATACAATATATACACTCCAAGAAAGAAAGGTACAAAAGCTGTGACTGGAGCGGTACCTTTTCAAAAAGTAAATGTACCATTTAGATACTAATATTCACTTTAGGTGCTAATGTGTACCTTCATGGTACAAATAAGCATCTCTTATGGGTAAATAAGGTACAAAGGTGTACCTTTTAAAATACTGTCAATAGGTGTACCTTTTGACAGCTTTGAACCTTTAATGACCTGTTTTTATTTTAAAACACAAGGGTTTGAACCCTGTAACTGCTTTATTAACTGTGTTTTTTTCTTCTTTAAAGCAAAGTAAACATTGATAGCTGTAACTGGCTTGTGATAAGGAGCCACTGTCACACCAAACATATTAAGCACTGCGTTTATGTTCTGTCATATAATATTAGAAACACCAGACGGGAAATTTTAACATATTGTCACATGTAAAGCGGTTGTACGCACACACACTGCAATTATGCATCGAGACATCAGTTAGCATCGAACACTGACTGTCATTCTGTATTGCCAGGCTATGGCAGGATATTTCCCTTTTGCATTTACATGCAGTCCTTGTCTCCCAACAGGTCTGATGCACCTGTTAACAGTGAAGAGAAGTCTGGGAAATGTACTGCCAGTGCAAGAGAGCGACTTGGACTTAATGTCGCAAATGAGATCATGTAGTTTGCGTTATATGCCCTAGAGACAGATTCTCTGCCTTCTTTAAGTGCGCAATCTCACATGAGTGTATATGCGCATGTTGGCGTATTCGTTAAAACAGAAGCTTACGGATTCACTTTACATCTTACTCTCGAGACGCCAGCAGCCTTTAATCCTGTCCTCTGTAGCCATCTTAAAATGCGCTAGATTCAGCTCGGAAACTCTTACGTAAAAGGTGATTGCTGAACAACTGATGTATGGATGTTTTCTAGATAGTATGGCGCTTCTGACCTCATGGTGCACATTTTAGGGGTGCGTTCTGGCCTTTCAAATTAGCGGCTTGAGTTTTCAGGACCGTTGCACCGAGCTGATGTACGACATTCACATGGAGAGGCATGTGCATCCAAAAATATGACTACGTAAGTGTGGGAAAGAGCGGGAAAAACCAAGAGAATGGCCAGATTTAGAAACATCTGCACTGGGAGCGTAGGCTGGGAATCCACCCACCCACACACAAACACACACATGCGCACACACAGACACACACACACACACACACACACACACGGCTTCATGCGAGCTGTATCACACACACGTATCTTTTGCATCTTTCATGGCTGAAAGGCTTTTGTGCATTTTCTCCACTCGTGTTTGTTTTAGGAACCATGTGGGTAGGCAATGCTGCATGAGTTTAAAGCATTTATAATCTAAATTTAGACCTCAAGAAAAGTGCCAAATGTTTTATCAGGATGATTCATATCAACGTGGAGGGAATAACAGGCTTAAGCAGCATCATACGGCTAAGCAGCTCAGACTCGAGGAGTTGCTTAAAACATTCGGTTCATGATGTTACTTCACTGTCTGCACATTTCATTTCTTTTATTATCTCTCCCGGCAAGATATGATGAGAATTAATGGCTATATGAGTTTGTTTGTGTGTGTATACAGTTATGAGAGCTTAATCCATAGCGTAGCAGTCTATTTTAATGCAATCTCTCTCTCTCCACGTGCTTTCTCCAGTTCTCTCTCCTAGACTCCACTGTACTCCGATTATATAATCGTCCTCCCCAGTCAGGTGTGTGTGCGTGTGTGTCTATGGTGAGGCAGCATCCTCTGGTCTCTTAGATGTTCTGTTTTCCTTTTTCCCTTTTGCCTTTTTTGCTGAGCTATAGCCCTCTGAATTATAGGGCTGTTCTTTCTGTAGTGCAGTAATAATGATACTGAATGAAAGAGGCACTTTAGTTTCTTAGTTTCTGCTAAGACATCCAGAGCTCTTTATTTTGTTGAAGGGAACTCAGGTGAGCAGCACCTGGATGGAGTGATGGCAGTCAGTGAGAGCTGAAGTGCTGACCTACAGTAGCTGTTCTGTTGGAGGGGTGGAGATATTCGATTATTGGTCATGGAATGTTGTTAGAGGGCCTAATGGGTCATTTGGACCAGATGTTGAGGTAGACACCCTGTTGAGTGTTTTTAGCCTCTGCTGTGCCATTTGTCCAAAGAACCGCAGCTTTCTTAGAGCAGAGGGAGCTAGTGAGGGGTCATTACCTTCCTGAAAACGAAAGCTGTAACAAAATCGGTTTGAAACTTGGATACATGTAGATTCAAATGAGGTTGATGATTGGCTAGAATTGTAGAAATGGCAGCACTAGCTGGACTCTTTTAAACATATATCCATCCCCTCACTATTTGATATTCGTGATGCTGCTCTGTTTTTTATTGTTAAGATGACAAAGAGTTTTTAAATGTGTATTTTTATGCTGGTCTACCTCAGAAGTCTAATGGCGCTTTTCCACTGCGTGGTACGACTCGGCTCGGCACGGCTCAGTACGGCACGGCACGGTTCGGCTCGGCACGGTTTGCGTTTCCACTGCAGTTCAGTACCGCTTTAGAGTGGGCAGGATTATTCACATGTCGTTATAGTTGTGCCGCCTCTACTACCACGACTCCTAAAAAACATTTTCATTCCGCGTCGCCCCATCAAGCTCTCGCTGGATCCGCTCCTCTGCTGTTAACGAGAGGAACGTCTGTTCTTCCACAAAAAGGTGCGCTCGTTCAAAACAGTTGCGTTCGATCCTTCGCTGGCTGTGCTGATTTAAATCTAGCGGTTCTGTTGTGTTTGTGTCGCAAGTTCAGTGACGCAGGTAGTGACGATTCTCTCCGGCCAATCCGTGATCAGCAGAGTTTACACGTCACGTTTTGGTAACGGTACGGTTCACTTGG
Organism: Sinocyclocheilus grahami; assembly: GCF_001515645.1. NCBI lineage: Eukaryota > Metazoa > Chordata > Actinopteri > Cypriniformes > Cyprinidae > Sinocyclocheilus > Sinocyclocheilus grahami. Next base: position 1,022,187 of record NW_015505409.1, read on the forward strand.
AACCCCAACCGAGGTGGTACTAAAAAAAGTACCAGGTACCAGGTACTGTACCCAGTGGAAAACCCCCAAAAAGTGAACCGTACCGAGCCGTACCGTGCCGTACCATGCAGTGGAAAAGCGCCATAAGAGTGCTTGTTAGTGACAAAATAAGTGAGATGGCCAATCAAATCAAAGAAGGCTGGCGTTTAGGGCTGTCAAAAAAAATTCAAATTTCGAATATTCGTCAAATAAAAAAAAAAAATCCATTAAGGTTTGCGTCAGCCGTCAGGCAGCCTTATCAGTGGCGCACGAGATGCGATGACGATGTATGTGTCATTGATTGCATTTGAATGCTTTTGTTAGCCTATCCAGTTGAACCCACTAGATGCGGTGCTGCTACGTTGTTCATTCATATACTGCGGAAAACAAGAGCATCAGTGTGGAGAAGATGTTGTTTACTTCAAAACTGAAACCAAGCCGTTCACACAGAATGCATATTTATCACATTTTCTAGAGGGACATCTATCAGCGTTGCACTCGCGTCTCGCAGAGAGCGGCATGTTTAGAAAGCCATGTAAAATTAATGCAAGTTCAACTTTGAAAAAACATGGCAGTTTTTCCCCACTGTATCTCATGTTTTTAAATGAAGAAAGTAGCCTACTCTTTGTGATTGGTTTTCGGTCCTTTGTATTAAACTATACATACATGCATGGTGCTGTTTTTTATTAATTTGTTAATTATATATGGTTTATAAACATTATTTTAAACATTATGCACTTTTTTTCAAAGATAGTCGTGTTATTTTATTACGCTTTGAAGAAACTTGCATAATATTTTGCTCGATGCTCCCTCTTGTGGCCTCAGGAGAGAAGCCAAAAGCTTTTTTCCCCCCTAACTGAAATTATGCCTTTTAAATACGAATATAATTCAAATTTTGATAATATTTAAGTAGAAAATTCAAATGTAGTTTTTCAGTCATTTTGACAGTCCTACTGGCGTTACTGTCCTCAGATATCGAACGTGAATTCCAGTGTGATGCTTCAGTTTTTAATGGTGAAAGATTGTGAGGTAAAATACAAAAGTAAATATTTGTCAATACAATAATGTTTTAAGATAGAAATTCTGTCCATATGGCCTAAACCTTCAAAGTTTAAAACTCTTTCCAAAAAGGCTACATTCAAAGTTAGTCTGGACAAAATTGGTGTTTTTAGTTAAAAATTACAGTTAATTTAAAGCTACAATATGTAACCGTTTTATTATTCAAAATGTTCAAAGATTATATAATGAGCAAGTACATAAATCCGTTTTTCAAACTATGTTTTTATGTTATCTTGAAACACTAAGATATGCCTGTTGTAAGTGTTTATATTCAGATTATTTTAGATCTGTCTTGACAACAACCACTGCGGAGTAACTGCGGATAATCATACAGTTTTGTTTATTAACTGCAAGAGTGCCAAAAGTTACATAGTGTACCTCTAAATTCATTTTGATTTTACTTTCTTATATTCTCATTTGAATTGCAGTTCTCATTCCACATTCTGCCTCTATTCAAATTCAGAAAAGTGATTTTCAGTTCACTTTTGAGCCCTGGCTAGGAGGCATGTTACATTTATCTAAAGCTAGAAGCCAGAAGCTAGAATGGTCTAAAACAGCAAGTTAAGATCATCTCTTGTCAAAGCTTACTCTTGAGAAAGCTCAGTGATTTGGGTCAAATGTTTAACAGATGCCCATTCAATTAACCTGTGATCCATAATCAATAATCCGTCCATAATCAATTTAATGATGCGTAAGGCTGTTGACTGAAGGACATCAGTTTTGTTAATGTGTGCACCAAGGCATTCACACAGAGATTGAGAGACTGAGCAAGAAAGAGAGAGAAAGAGAAAGAATGTTCCTGAGTACAGTTCATTCATGCAGGAATAAAGGCAGGGGGAATGAAGAGACGACAGATAACACACACACACACACACACACACACAAAGTCATGGCCCTCTAATGCTAGTGTTACTGTACTGCTGTATTCTCACTGTTTATGAACAGATTGCATCGGTTTGGCTCTTATAGACATATTTTCATCCCGCTAAATTCATCACCATCCAATCTGATAATCTCAGGGGCTGTTACATTTTATCGTGTGTGCGGTGTAATGTTTCAGTGTGTGGTTGATAGCCTACAGCTTTGATACACGCAGTGCCACATAATAATATCTCACATGAGAATAAGCTGCGGATGAAATGGGATGTTTAAGGGTTGTACATGATCCTCATCAGCTGTTCTCTTTTTCTGTTTTAGTGTGATCTGATGCTAGCTGGTACAGGAACACAGCTTTTCCACTGCAGTTTTTCTGACTGATCTGCATAATCCTACTGCCTACTGTTCCCTTTAGAGAGAGAGAAAAAAGCACGTTGCAACATTATTGAGACTGCACAGAGAGACATTTCTTAACTTCTTAGACAATTCTTCTTAACTTTTAACTTAATAAATCAAACTCATTTGTTTCCTGATATTAGTGATGAATCGGTTGAACCGAAGTATGAATGATTCACTGACTCGTTTAACAATCTTTTTCCTAATGAGCCAGGAACTGATGAGTGAGATGATAGTAAAAACATTTGCAGTGTATTAAGGGAATATGGTATGACTTTACTGTATGACAGTTGGTTTGTCAGATCAGCAGTCTTCCCCATTATTGTGTAGCCTAGTGAACCAAACTGAGAGGCCATTTTGAAGGCTCAGGAAACCTTTGCAGGTGTTTTGAGTTGATTAGCTGATTGGCATGTCACCATATTCTCATTTGTTGAGATAGTGAATTGGTGGGTTTTTGTTAAATGTGAGCCAAAATCATCACAATTAAAAGAACCAAAGACTTAAACTACTTCAGTCTGTGTGCATTGAATTTATTTAATACACGAGTTTCACAATTTGAGTTGAATTACTGAAATAAATGAACTTTTCCACGACATTCTAATTTATTGAGATGCACCTGTAGTATTTTATTAAAACATTAAAATCCAGTCAAGTGTTTTAAATGAAATTTTATTATGTATTGCATAAACAAATGTTATAATTCCTTTATGTTTTCATGAGTTGAATCATGGAACAAACAACAAACAGTAGCCTACTGTGACTTAGTGTTTCATTATCATGAACTTTTAGTTTGTTTTCACTAGTTTCCTGTCTTTCTTTGTTCTATATTGCCTAAAATATCTAGGTTTTGGCTTTGTTTGCGTGTGCAGACCGATCGGTGTATGACATCTAAATACCTCGAGAGCATTTTGAAAGCATAAGGAACCGTCTGTATGGTTTTTTGATGTCATACACCGATCGGTCTGCACACGCGAACAAAGCCAAAACCTAGATATTTTAGGCAATATAGAAATCCTGGCCAGGACGCGTCCTGGGAAAATGGCACGTATGGTCACCTTACGCTATGTTCTCAACTTTCATTTGTCTGGGATTGTGTTGAACACACCTCTCTTGTAGGAAATTATCATTTGTATATTTATCCATGAAACTTATTATAAATTAATGAAGCAGTATCACACAAGCAAGAATGTCTCAGGCAATCACAGCCATCTTGATATTTACAAAAACGGCACAATTGCGACAGATATTGGTTTTATAAAACAGTTCAGTGAGCAAGAGATTGTTTTGAATAACATACATTCTAGACACTATCGCCAGTAATTTAGTCAGTTTTTGCATTGCAAATTAAAACACTTTCAAGCAAACAATAGCAGAATTAACGACAGCAAAGAGTCACTTAGAAATAAAGTAAGGCCGTTTTGTTGCTTGGATGAATTGAGTGAATCATTCAATGATTCACTTACATAAACAAACACTTTAATCTTGCATGAAACAGAGTGTTTGAACAAAAGGATTAAATTAATAATTTAGTGATTCATACGTGAAGGCAGTCACTTGTTGCCACCTACTGATAAAACAATGTGATTCACATGAAATAGTCTTTGAAAGATCCCCATAATGCAAGATTTTCACCCAGTAAAATCACCATATGAAATTACAAACATGTACAAGACACAAGTAATGCATTTACACACATACAGATACATATAGCTTCTGGAGAAGATTCTGTACAGTAGATACAACTAAACTTCATGGTGGAGCGATCCTTAAAGGCTGTGTGTATTTGTATGTAATTGCGCGCACACACACACACACACACACACACACACACACACACACGTTTGTTTCTGTGAATTGTGGGGACTTTCCATAGACTTCTATTTCTTTTATATTGACCAAATTATATTTTCAATCCCCTAACCCTAAACCTACCCCTTACATTTTTTGCATTGTTACACTTTCAGATAAACATAATTTACTATTATTAATAATTTGTTTCCCTCGTGGGGACCGCAAGCCAGTCCCCAAAATGTAAAAAAAATGACAGGTTTTACTATCCTTGTGGGGACATTTGGTCCCCACAATGTAGCATAAACAAGTACACACACACATGTGTTTATGTTGGGTAATTCAGTGCCCTGTACACTTGAACAACAGTAATGGAGTTTAGATTTCAGATCAGCGGAGAACTCTCGCATTTACCCACAGTGTGTTGTGACACTGAGATAACAACTGCCATGATGTGTATCAAATGCAGTTGCTTTATACAAATCAAACAGATTTTACTCGTTCTGCTGACAACATAACATTTTTTTCTCTTTAAGTGCGCAAAAGAGAATTTTTTACAGCCTGGCTGCCTCTGAGACAGAGAGAGAGAGAGGAAAAGTGCCTGGAGATGTAGAGGTGAAATCTTGGAGCTGATTATGTATGAGTGTTTCTGTGTAGAGAATTACCAAGCCATCATCTCAAGTTGCTGTCATGGGCTTGTATATGTGAAAGTCAGCAGGAAGCGATACTATAACGCATCTCGTCTTTACTCAAGCATGGAAGCCATGGTTACTCAAGCACAGCTTCTCTATAGCTCTGTGACCTTGTACATTGCCACTTCCTTCCTATATGAGCACAATTGAACCGTGGGATCCAGTTCCTTTCAGATCCGATTTGGAGCTGGTTTAAAAGAGATGTTCTCTTTTAAATTCTGTATATTTCATTAAAGGGGTGGTTGATTATGATTTCACCTTTTGAACTTTAGCTAGTGTGTAATGTTGTTGTTAGAGCATAAACAATGTCTGCAAAGTTACGACGCTCAATGCAAAGGGAGATATTTTCTTTTAATGAAATCGCTGTTTAAGGACTACAACGAGCTTCTTCCTGGGTTTGTGACATCACTAACCCTGATGCTTACATAAACCCCGCCCCCGGGAACATTCAGCTACCTGTAATGCACTAAGCGGTTAGCGAATCACAAACACACTGAGCCCGCTAACCAATCAGAGCCCATTACATATTTCTGAGGGAGGGGCTTCATAGAATCAGGAACTCAACAGACCGTTTTGACGAGAATGGAAACAGCGGTGTAGAATAAAGGTAAAATATGTGAAAATAATGCTTGTTTTTTTTAAACGAAGCATGAACACATGTTACACTGCACCACATAAACACAATCAAGCTTTGGAAAAAAGCTGATCAACCACCCCTTTAAATTAACAGTCACAACTGAATGTTTAGAGCGAGTTTGGATGAGGCTGTTTGTATGGCGTTGTAGTCAATATCTAGTTGTTTGTCATTATTATATATATAGCATAAATTCTTTGTGTGTGTGTGTGTGTGTGTTTAACTCCTGTTCAAGAGAACTGCCCTCAGATATTTTTCACCAAAAACAAAAGGATAGTTTAATAGTAGTTTGATATATTTTATTAATAAATTATTTGTATAAAGGATTTGCATAAATGTGTTTGCTGGCTGGAAGCAACATTCTATGACAAAGGAATTGATATGAATGCAGTGAATATAATGAATAATTTATTATACACTACTGTTCAAAAGTTTGGGGTCTGAAAGATTTTTTCAGCAATTCAGCAATTTATTCAGCAAGGATGTATTAAATTGATCTAAAGTCACAGTAAATATTATTTACAATATTACAGAAGTTTCTATTTCAAATAAATGCTGTTCTTTTAAACTTTCTATTTTTATATTTCTACTTCCTATTAAAACATTTAAAAAATGTGTCATAATTTCCACACACAGCAGCACAACAGTTCTCAACATTGACAATAACAATAAATGTTTTCTGATCACCAAATGAGCATATCAGAATAATTTCTGAAGGATCATGTGACACTGAATACTGGAGTAATGATGCTGAAAATCCAGCTTTGCCATCACAGGAATAAATTACTTTTTAAGATATATTCAAAATAGAAAACAGTTATTTTAAAATGTAAAAAAATATATATGTATTATAAAATTACAGTTTTTACTGTATTTCTGAGCAAATAAATGTAGCTTTGGTGAGCATAAGAGACATCTTTCAAAAACATTAAGAAACCTCAATTTATTTTATGTGCTATTAATACTAATAAGAGTTGCACATTATTTTACAGTACATGCACTTACAGTGTACCTACCTAAGAAAGTTCTGGTAACTACATGGGTTAGGGGTAGGTTCAGGGTTAGTACCTAGTTATTACCTATTTATTGTAATTACTACATAGAGGAAAATAGTGCTACCCTAATAAGGCCTATCAACTTCTCTCAAAAAACGGGGGTATTGTGTCTATCCTCCTAGCAACCTTTTGTTTCCAAACTGAGGTGAAGCAGTCGGAAAAACAGGGCAAACCAAAATGCGATGCAGCGTTATATCTCGACACCCCTGTCAGTTTTGTTTCCGGAGAGCTGACTGTGGAGTGGAAGCCAGCATGTGACTGTTTGATGTTAATCCAGAATGTTTCGGATGTTATGTAACTGTTGTCCTCTTGTAGCTTATCCTGCATCTACTCCATCTCTCTTTCTGCAGTTGGTCAGCGGGGGCTCTGTAGTGAATGCCGAGGCAGTATGGGACCATGTGACCATGGCTGACCGGGAGCTGGCCTTCAAGGCCGGCGATGTCATCAAGGTGTTGGACGCCTCGAATAAGGACTGGTGGTGGGGTCAAATCGACGAGGAGGAGGGCTGGTTTCCCGCCAGCTTCGTCAGGGTGAGCCCATCTCTGACATATACCTGTCTGATGGCCACCTGTCTTAAGACACAACTGCAGAACCACATCTGTTTAACACAGCTATTTCCATATCCAATACCGTTTCTAACTCAATAGAAGTCAGATAGAGCTGTTTTAAAGAGATGCAACATACACGCCTGTCGAGAAATGAACAATATGACACATTTTCAGGTAAATGATTCGATATTAAAGACATACAGTCACAGCCCAGTCAGAAGTGGTCACATTCTTCCCTTTAACCTCCATCTTGAACCCAAACTCTTGTTTGTGTTGCTGTTGTTGTTTCTCTAAGGTGGAGTCCCACCCCCCTCAAACCAAACAGCTTTTTTATATCAACCCTGTCGCTGCATCACGCCTCACAAACGCCACGGCTAAGGTGCGTTTTTTTCAAAACCACTGCTTACCGTTTGACCGTTGAATGCATCCCATCGCTTACTGCTCACATGCTGTCGCTGTGTTCCAACGTTTCGTTTTCCGCCACAGTCGCCGCGCTTCGCTTCCATGGCAACTTATCTTCATGCCTGGGTCTGGCAGAAAACACTGAAATGGGAAAAAGATTTATGCTGACTCAGTTACGACATTTAACCATGACTACTACTATCAATATTTCTCTCTTTTCTGACAGTGTCTTGTTTTTTTCTTTTTTACTGGGACTTGAGCAGATGTTGGTCTTAATTTGAACCTCTCTGACTGCTAAAGATCTATATTTAATCACATTTATATACATATATACTGTATATATAAAGAGAGCTACAGAGAAACTCAAAAGTAGATTTTCAGACAGAAGTTTAAACATAAACAATTTTATCAGTCCCTTCAGTCATTCTTCCAGCATCTCTTCAAATTGTGACAGGGGTCTCAGTGGGGTCCCTTTGCAAACACTTCCTCTAACTCAACCTTTTCTCTCGCAATAGTGAGCCCCCTCCAACCTCTTGTATATTATATAAACCTGAGAAAAGCCTGTAGTATTTCAAGTGTTCATTTATTAGGGATAATGTAAAACCCAGATCTAATATCATGAGTAAAGTGTGTTGAAATGTTATGAATAAAGCTAAAGGAGGCGATATGATCATGTTGCATTGTAAAACTGAAATCTTAATCGTGTGCAAGCACAGTCAGGCTTGATCATTTGCATATACATGCAGATTCGCCGCTAGCCACCCGGGGGGTGATGTCCCTGCACATAACTAAAGATTAACCCTCTATTGCACGACATTCCCTCTGGGTAACAAACCTGTTCTCTTCACATTGCAAGCACATGATAGCAATAAAATTGACATAAATGCAATTTTCCCATTACATTTTTATGACTTATATGACTTGTTTTATTTCAATTGTGTCTTTTTGTACTATCATTTCATATTATAAATGATAAGTTACATATTATATAGACTGTATACACTACCATTCAGAAGTCTGGAGTTTTTGGATTCAATTTTTTGGAAAGAAATTATTACTTTTATTAAGCAAGGGGGATGCATTAAATTGATCAGACGTGTCACGTGACAGTAAAGACATTTGTACTTTTGCAAAAGATTTCAAGTTTTTTCTATTTCAAATAAATGCTGTTCTTTTGAACTTTCTAAAAAAACGTATAATGGTTTCCACAAAAACATAAAGCAGCAAAACTGTTTTCAACATTGATAATAATAAGAAATGTTTCTTGAGCACCAAATCAGCATATTTGAATGATTTCTGAAAGATCATGTGACACTGAAGACTGGAGTAATGATGCTGAAAATTCAGCAGGATACATGAAATACATTAAGATACAAATAAACAAGCAAAGATAGAAAACAGTTATATTAAGTTGTAATAATATTGCTGTTTTTATTTAAATTTTTTGGTTGAATACATGCAGCCTTGGTGACCATAAGAGACTTCTTTGAAAACATAAAAAATTGGACTGACTCCAAACTTTTAAATTGTTGTGTATATTGACAATAATACATTTATGTTAAGTATATTTACATTTATTCATTTAGATTTAATATTTATACATTTTATATAATAACTAAGAAGCATTTGGTATGTATGTTTTGAATATTGTGTCACAGTTTTGCCTCCAGGCAACATAACTAAAAAGACACCCAAAATATTGTCTTTTAAAATGAATTTTAAACAGGAATTTTCGTGCCATTCGTTTTACATTCATGCAATAGAGTGTTAATAATGCTCTCGTATCGTTAATGATGCATCTGGATTGTAAATCCACTGCAGTTGTGGCCAAAATCTCAGACAGAGATTGTGAGATCCATCGGTTTGCTTTCTCTAAGAATTCCCAATATGAAATATGAACATAAACCCTTTTAGTGGGGATCATGGGTGAAAGGATAAAAGGAGGTGTAGGATAGAGATGTGCTTATGAAAGAGGAGTGCATTTGTAAAGGTGGAGCGCTCTTTAATGGGACTTTTATGTAACTTGGTCTTAACTTTGGCTACATACGTCGAGCTTCCTAAGTGCATTTCTCAGTTCCCCTTTTGCTTTCTTCCTATCTTTCTCTTTCCTCTCTTTTCTAACAGTAATCTATCCCCCCTTCCTCCCCAAACACACACTCGCACAGATGGCAGGTTGTGTAAGCCACTCTCTCAGGCATGACAGGTGTGAGAAAATCTTTTCGCTGTACAGAGAATATCACCTGTGTCCACACAGACAGATACATATTTAATACAAACACACACACTATGTCAATCTGTACAGCATCTAAAAAGACACCCAAAATATTGTCTTTTAAAATGAATTTTAAACAGGAATTTTCGTGCCATTCATTTTACATTCATGCAATAGAGTGTTAATAATGCTCTCGTATCGTTAATGATGCATCTGGATTGTAAGTCCACTGCAGTTGTGGCCAAAATCTCAGACAGAGATTGTGAGATCCATCGGTTTGCTTTCTCTAAGAATCCCCAATATGAAATATGAACATAAACCCTTTTAGTGGGGATCATGGGTGAAAGGATAAAAGGAGGTGTAGGATAGAGATGTGCTTATGAAAGAGGAGTGCATTTGTAAAGGTGGAGCGCTCTTTAATGGGACTTTTATGTAACTTAGTCTTAACTTTGGCTACATACGTCGAGCTTCCTAAGTGCATTTCTCAGTTCCCCTTTTGCTTTCTTCCTATCTTTCTCTTTCCTCTCTTTTCTAACAGTAATCTATCCCCCCTTCCTCCCCAAACACACACTCGCACAGATGGCAGGTTGTGTAAGCCACTCTCTCGGGCATGACAGGTGTGAGAAAATCTTTTCGCTGTACAGAGAATATCACCTGTGTCCACACAGACAGATACATATTTAATACAAACACACACACTATGTCAATCTGTACAGCACGGTCTTTATTCTGACCCTTTGAGCATCTCTTATGCAACACTGAGAAAGGACAAGGAGAAACAGACCGGAAGAGAATGAGTGTGAGAGAGATGTGTATTTATTTTTTATTTGGTGCTGCAAGTAACACAAAAGCTACACACTTTCACTTTTATTTTGGAGTTTAACATGACAAAATACAAATATTCCACATTATTACTATTGGAATAAAATGTATGCTCAGTGCCATGTGGCGTTTCATATTTCAAAAGCTTGAAGTTAATATCTAGAATATTAACATATTAAAATTAAATAATTAAAAAATAAATGTAAAATAATAATTTTAATAAATATAAATAAATATAAATAATTATATATATATGCAGTGGCAAAGTTTAACATGACAACATTCAAATATTTAAAATTATTGTTATCCAAATGACAATGTATGCATTTTGTCACACATTTTTACACTTTCACCAATGCCTGATGTTAATATTATATAGAATATTTGAAAATCAATTAATTTAACAAAGAAAAAATTCTATAAAACAATAATCATTTAAAATAATTATAATTAAAAATAATTGGTCAAAAATAATGTAAAAAATGTAATGTATTTTTGCAGTGGCAGAGTCAACAACAAACCGAAACCAAAGAATCCCATTTGGGGTACTTCACGAATGAACCCTGTTTGCAAACAAATTAATTCAGGCAACATTTTTATATAGTTTGAACAGTCGCAACTATTGAAATGGTACATCTGACAGTGAATGAAATCATTCTAAGTACATAACTAAAAGAGATTGATAAATGTTGTATTAATGTCACTTACAAGGGTTCGTTTTCGGTGTAAGATGCTGACACCTTTACACTGTATCCTCTGTTCTGCTGTGTCTTGTGTTTCTCTTCACTGTTCAGTGAGGTTGAGTCATGAAGCATAAAATGAGACGTCAATTTTCATTAGAGGACAGGAGAGAAGAACAGACAAAAAAAACCCCAGATTGCTCTGGGAGGAGAGGGTGAGAGAGAAAGAGAGAGAGAGGCTAAAATAGATTGGACACTGAGAGGAAGGAAAGAGAAGACTGAAGTTTGTATGTGTGCGCAGGTGTGTGTGTGTGTGTGTGTGACATCTGCGTCACCGGTGTTCTTCTGATTCCTCTGTTTCTTAAAACAGACAACCGTAGCAACACGCACGTTGTGTAGCCGGGCAGCAGGATCACTAAACTAAGCCTTCTCTTGACGAGGATGAGGACGGACAGCTAGCAAGGCTAATGCACTGGAAAGTTGCGCTGAGGCAGAGATTTCTAGGTATACAAGTATAATTTGAGATTTTAATGAGATCTTAATCCGAGAAACATCCTTCAAGAGATTATACATCGTATCTATGGCTCTGTGTAGAAACAGAGTGTGTGAGACAGAAAGAGAAAGAGAGAGAGGGGGGCTTATGCAGGACATGGTTTCAGGGTGAACAGAGTCTGTGACAGGCTTGAGTATTTATGAAAATCTATTTTTAATTGTGAGTCCATATCAGGTCAGCAGTGTTGTGTGTGGGTAAGATTTTGCTATGTCTGTGCTATCGCAATGTCCTTACAAGGATAACAAAACCTGAAATTACCTACACTGTGGGGACCAGCCAGCAGTTTCCATGAAGAATACGGCTTAAAGGGACAGTTTAGCCGAAATGAAAGTTCTGTTATTATTTACTCATTTTCATGTCATTCCAAACATGCATGCTGTTTTTTCCCATAAAAATAGTGGAACACTATGGAAGCCCGTTTCCGCCACTGAATAACAAATTAAAAAAGGTAATTGCGACATTTTATCTCACAATTCTGACCTTTTTTTCTAAGAGTTGCATGATACAAACTCGCAATTCTGACTTTTTTCTCCGAATTGTGAGATATAAACTCACAATTGCGAGTTACAAAGTCAGAATTACTTCTCACAATTCTGACTTAACTCAGAATTGCGAGTTTAGAACTTTAGAACGTGCAACTTTCTAAGAAGTGCATGATAGAAACTCACAATTCTGAGAAAATGTCAAGTCTTTTTTCCCCCTCAGAAGTGGACTTTATAACTCGCAATTGCAAGTTTATATCTCACAATTCTGAGGAAATTAGTCAGAATTGCAAGATATAAACTCGCAATTGCGAGAAAGTCAGAATTGTGAGATACAGACATGCAATTATGAGAAAAAAAGTCAGAATTGCCAGTTTATATCTCGCAATTCTGACTTAATTACTCACAAGTGCGAGTTTATATCTCATAATGGTCCACAAAAGAAAGTCATACAGGTTTGTAACAACACGAAAGTGAATAAATGAGGACTGAATTTTCATTTTTGTGTGACCTATCCTTTAATAAAGTGATTAAAATAATACTGTTATTAGGCTACTGATATGACTGGAGTCTTCATCTCATTTAAGTGTGTTTTACATATTTTTCAAAAGTATTATTCTTTTCATAAAGGGACAGTTCACCAAAAAAAATTTAATCCTGTCATCATTTACGCATGTTGTTCCAAACCTGTATGTCTTTTTTCTTTTGCAGAACACAAAAGAAGATATTTTGTCAAGTGTTATTTGGAAGGTATACTTGGAGGTAACCAAAATATTCTTCAAGACATTTTCTTTCATATTTCACAGAAGAAAATAAGTCATACGGGTTTGGAACAACATGTATGAGTGAATTATAACAGAATTTTCATTTTTGTATCAACTGTTCCTTTAAGTTTGACCGGTTGTACACCTTTTGTTTCTGTGATTTCGGAGTAGAGTATAGCTCAGTATAAAAAATGTGTACATATTCGTGGGTTTTTATTGTGCGTGTGTGAGAAAGAGAGTTTGCATGTGTGTTCACATCAGTTGGCTCACCTGGGAAAGCAAATGATAGGTTACATAATCAGGGCAAATAAAATCACATCAGATCCTCTCAACCAAACACACATATACTGGGTTCCTATAACTGTGTGCTTCTGTATCTCCCTCCTTCTCTTCCCTTCTCCTGGCTTATGTGTGTGTATCTTGGCAGCTCTGTGACAGGCCCAAATACAGATTCCTTTATGTCCTTGTGAAAACAGATTTTGTAAGTGTTTACTGCAATGCCTCTAATGTGGAAAAATGCAATTGGTACTGGTGCCACCAGAGGGCACACTCTGACTCCTTTTATTTCACGTCAATGTAACTTTAACCCCTGAATCTTTAAAAGCCCTATCTAGACCTTTTATGAAAGCAATCACGGATGCTCTGAGCTCATGATTACTTTAATTGATAATAACAGGGCTTGAAGATCAAGTCATGTCTCTCTTAATGTGTGTGTTCTAGTTATGGGTAAATCAGGAGGAAAACGCCGTGGTCGAGGCTGCCGAAAGCTCCAGCGAGGTGCAGAATGGCCATGCGGAGGCCAGTCCGAACCCCAGCACTGACTGCCTGTGTCTGGGCCAGCCCACACAGAACCGGGACCAGATGAGGGCCAATGTCATCAATGAGATCATGAGCACAGAAAGACATTACATCAAACACCTGAAGGACATCTGTGAGGTAAAAACACATGCCAGCCCTTTCAAAGCTCGGGAGACTTCATTGAGCTCTCTTTTAACCATCCCATTTGTTTGTCTCAGATGGCTCCCCTAAAATTCCTGAGGAGAAATATACGTATACACAACGTTTATGTGAATAGCATGGCTCCGATTGTTTGTTCTTGTGAGAATCAGATGAGAACATATTTTAATTTATATTGAAATCTTTTCATTGTTGGCTCGTCATCTTGCTAAATGTGAGCATAGTATGTGACATTGTTGAAATCTCATAGGGAACTCCATAGAAAACACATGTGAGATTACTATGGTCTTTTCTCTAAAAAAAGTCTCCATTTGCTCTAAATCTATGTCCAAAACTGTATGTCCACATATTGCACTGTTTTTTGAACATTAAAGCATGTCAACATATTCTGTTACACCAAATACACAAAATAATGATCTTTAAAAAAGCCTTTAAAACTTACACTACCATTCAAATGTTTGGTGTCAGTAAATATGTTTTTGAAAGAATTGAATACGTTTATTCAATAAGTATGCATTCATTGATCAAAGGTGACTGTAAAGACATTTAAATTGTTACAAAAATCTGTATTCTAATCTATATAATAAAACGGACAGTTCCGGTCCTTGATTCTGATTGGTTGAGCCGCGTTCGAAGCTGTTGTAAATTACTCTACAAACATACACCTTTGTCTACTTCTGTGTGTTGCTCGGCAGCCACTTTGTTGGAACCACAACTGTTTCTGAGGAACTACATTGTTTGGTGGAAGAATACTGATTTTATTTATATCATTACACTTTATTTGCTCTGTTTTATTCTGTGAAACCTTACTACGTATATGGAATAACCGTTTTATAAAAGCAATAAGCCCCGTGAAGCCGTGGTTCACAGTGAATTTATACCAGCTAAGGGGGTTTTAGCGTCTAACAATGCCCCTTAGCTGTTATAATTCACTGTAAACCACGGCTTCACGGGGCTTATTGCTTTAATCTATAGATCTATAATCTAAAAGAATCTATAATCCAAAAGAATCTATATTCTTTTGAACTTTTTATTTATCAAAGAATCCTTAAAAAAACTGTTCTTGATAACAATAAGAAATGTTTCTTGAGCACCAAATCAGTCTATTAGAATGATTTCTGAAGATCATGTGACACTGACAACTGGAGTAATGATGCTGAAAATTCAGCTTTGCCATCAGGAATAAATTACATGTTAAATGCATTTAAATAAAAACAGTTCATAAATGCAGCCTAAGTGAGCATAGGAGACTTATTTCAAAAACATTATAAAAATCCAAAAAACCCAAACTTTTGAATGGTAGTGTAAATTTGTGTATGTGTTATGCCTTTTAGGGGTATCTCCGTCAGTGTAAAAAGAGGAGAGACATGTTTAACGACGATCAGCTGAAAGTGATCTTTGGAAATATCGAAGACATTTACAGATTCCAGTTGAGCTTTGTCAGAGACCTGGAGAAACAGTTTAACACGGAAGAACCTCACCTCAGCGAGATTGGACCTTGCTTTTTGGAACACGTGTGTATTGAAACACAGAAAATCACACATATATACACAATGAGTCGAGGATACTGATTTTTTATGTTTTTATTTTTACAGCAAGATGGATTCTGGATCTACTCGGAATACTGTAACATCCACGTTGACTCCTGCATGGAGCTCACACGTCTCATGCGAGACGCACGATACCAGCACTTCTTCGAAGCTTGCCGATTGGTTCAGCAGATGATCGACATCGCTATTGATGGCTACCTGCTCACACCAGTCCAGAAAATCTGCAAATACCCTCTACAGCTGGCAGAGTTACTGAAATACACAGTACAAGAACACAGGTACACACGGATGTGCTAACTCCAGATGCATCGTGCAGACAATGTCGCTCGGGTCCACAAAATATATGACTGTGTAAACGACACATTTTGAACTGACATATCTGGTTTCCACTTATCATTTTGACATCCCTCACTTTCACTCTTCTGTTTCGCTCATTCTTTTCTCTTTCTTCCCCAGTGATTATCGGTACGTAGCTGCGGCGCTAGCTGTAATGAGAAATGTCACTCAGCAAATCAACGAACGCAAACGAAGGCTTGAGAACATTGACAAAATTGCCCAATGGCAGGCCTCTGTACTGGATTGGGAGGTGTGTGGCTAAAGCTTTTCAGACAAAATACTTAGTAGGATATAAACGAGAGCAATAGAATAGCTAAACAGGAAAAAAAATCAATAAATAATAATAGTAAATGATTAAATAAGTAGCACAACTGTGTGTACATGTTTTGGAAAGAAGTCTCTTATGCCAATATACTGATTTGATGCTCAATTATTATCAATTATTATTGTTTCTCAGGTATTAATAATGCTTCTTATTATTTTAAATTTATTACCATCCTTGCTAATAAAAGTATTCATTATTATTATCATTTAAAAAAAATCATACTTACCCTAAATTGTTAAATGTTAGTATCACAGGTTTCCACAAAAATATTACGCAGCAAAAACATTCAACATTGATAATAATATGTTTCTTGAGCACCAAATCAGCATATTAGAATGATATTCTAATGACCTAAGAATAATTAATTCTGAAAATGACAAAAATTACATATCAAAATATTACATAATATTACTGTTTTACTGTATTTTAGATCAGACGAATGCTGCCTTGGTTAGCATAAGAGACTTTCAGAAACATAAATAAAATCCTAACTTATTCTAACCCGTTTGTGTATTTAATATTCACTCACTCTGATGTTATTTCCTTTGACAAAAGGAGAATTTTTCTATACAAGTTCCAATCAGTGATGCATGTTATTTACATGCAACCTGCACCACAGACTCCATTTGATTTGAGAGCTGCATACTAAGACCTGAACGCATCAGAACCTCAGTGGTGTCAGATGTAGTGATTAATTTGTTATTGTGTGTGCAGGGCGAGGATATTCTGAACAGGAGCTCAGAGCTTGTGTACACTGGGGAGATGTCCTGGATATATCAACCATACGGGCGCAGCCAAACCAGAATCTTCTTCCTATTCGATCATCAGATGGTCCTCTGCAAGAAGGTGAGGAAAGAAAGAGGGGATGAAGGCAATAATACCACTGTAAACTCATTTTTTGATAAAGTAAGATTCCGCTGGAAATAAAGTATAGAGAACGGGTGAAAAATGAAGGGATGCAGACAGACAGACAGACAGACAGACAGATAGATAGATAGATAGATAGATAGGCCCAATGGCAGGCCTCTGTACTGGATTGGGAGGTGTGTGGCTAAAGCTTTTCAGACAAAATACTTAGTAGGATATAAACGAGAGCAATAGAATAGCTAAACAGGAAAAAAAATCAATAAATAATAATAGTAAATGATTAAATAAGTAGCACAACTGTGTGTACATGTTTTGGAAAGAAGTCTCTTATGCCAATATACTGATTTGATGCTCAATTATTATCAATTATTATTGTTTCTCAGGTATTAATAATGCTTCTTATTATTTTAAATTTATTACCATCCTTGCTAATAAAAGTATTCATTATTATTATCATTTAAAAAAAATCATACTTACCCTAAATTGTTAAATGTTAGTATCACAGGTTTCCACAAAAATATTACGCAGCAAAAACATTCAACATTGATAATAATATGTTTCTTGAGCACCAAATCAGCATATTAGAATGATATTCTAATGACCTAAGAATAATTAATTCTGAAAATGACAAAAATTACATATCAAAATATTACATAATATTACTGTTTTACTGTATTTTAGATCAGACGAATGCTGCCTTGGTTAGCATAAGAGACTTTCAGAAACATAAATAAAATCCTAACTTATTCTAACCCGTTTGTGTATTTAATATTCACTCACTCTGATGTTATTTCCTTTGACAAAAGGAGAATTTTTCTATACAAGTTCCAATCAGTGATGCATGTTATTTACATGCAACCTGCACCACAGACTCCATTTGATTTGAGAGCTGCATACTAAGACCTGAACGCATCAGAACCTCAGTGGTGTCAGATGTAGTGATTAATTTGTTATTGTGTGTGCAGGGCGAGGATATTCTGAACAGGAGCTCAGAGCTTGTGTACACTGGGGAGATGTCCTGGATATATCAACCATACGGGCGCAGCCAAACCAGAATCTTCTTCCTATTCGATCATCAGATGGTCCTCTGCAAGAAGGTGAGGAAAGAAAGAGGGGATGAAGGCAATAATACCACTGTAAACTCATTTTTTGATAAAGTAAGATTCCGCTGGAAATAAAGTATAGAGAACGGGTGAAAAATGAAGGGATGCAGACAGACAGACAGACAGACAGACAGATAGATAGATAGATAGATAGATAGATAGATAGATAGATAGATAGATAGACTGTTTTTAATTTTTCAGGAGTAGGGATTGATCTTTGCACATTTGCTTTCACTTTGAGAGCAAAGATGCAGAACCGAACCAGACAGGCACACAGAAGCAAATAACTGATTCAATTCTGGTCGTGTAGCACAACTAAGAGTGTTTGTGATTTGGATTCCATCTGGAGGTAGAAGCTTTTTTGTGTTTTAACTGTCCTCCAAACACCCTTAAGCTTAACGCACATGGCCCATTTTTAGTCTTTCCACAAAGGTGCAAAAACAGATTTCTTCAGCCCCATCTGACATACACAGACACTTCAGCAACACAAAAACAGAGACAATCAGAACAAGACATATGTGACTCTGGACCGCAAAACCAGTCATAAGTTGCATGGGTATTTTTGTAGCAATAGCCAAAATTACATTGTATGGGTCAAAATTATCGATTTTTCTTTTATGAAAAAAATCATTAGAATATTAAGTAAAGATCATGTTCCATGAAGATATTTAGTCAATTTCCTATCGTAAATATATCAAAACTTAAAGGGATAGTTCACCCAAAAATAACAATTCTGTCATTAATTACTCACCCTCATGTCGTTCCAAACCTGTAAGACCTCCATTCATCTTCGGAACACAAATTAAGATATTTTTGATGCATTCTGACAGTTCTCTGACCCTCCCATAGACAGCAATGTAATTAACACGATCAAGGTGCAGAAACGTAGCAAGGAGATCGGTAAAATAATCCATGTGACATCAGGGGTTCAACCGTAATTTTACGAAGCTACGAGAATACTTTTTGTACGCAAAGAAAAATAACGACTTTATTCAACAATTCGTCTCCTCTGCGTCACCTTAGCGCCATTTTGGAGAGTATCCACTGAACGTAAACAGCGTATGCTGTTGTGTGTCAGCCGCACCACACGGATTTTCGTTTTCGTTCAAATCAAAACGTAAATAAAAAGAAAACGTATCCGCGTGGTGCGGCTGACACAGAACAGCATACGCTGTTTTTTGGGTGAACTATCCCTTTCATTTTTGATTAGTAATATGCATTGCTAAGAACTTCATTTGGACAACTTTAAATGCGATTTTCTCAGTATTTTGATTGGATGGAAAATATTTTTTATTATACACAACAATCAAAAATGTAGGGCCAGTAAGATTTTTTTAATGTTTTTTTAAAGAAGTCTCTTATGCTTAAGGTTGCATTTATTTGATCAGAAATACTGTAAAAACTGTAATATTGTGAAATGTTATTACAGTAAAAAAAAAAAAAATTCTGATTGTAATATATTTTAAAATGTAATTTATTCATGTGATGGCAAAGCTGAATTTTCAGAAGCCATTGAGTCTTCAGTGTCACATCATTCTGATATGCTGATTTGGTGCTCAATAATAAATAAATTCTTATTATTGTCAATGTTGCTAACAGCTGTGCTGTGTAATATATTTGTGGAAACCATGATACACCTTTTCTTTGATGAATAGAAAGTTCAAAAGAACAGCATTTATTTGAAATAAAAGTCTTTTGTAATTGTAATTATAAATGTCTTTACCATCACTTTCGATCAACTTAATGCATCTTTGCTGACCAATTGTATTAATTTCTTTCTTTAGAAAAATCTTTCTGGCCCCAAACCTTTGAACAATATATACAGTATATAGAATCTAAAATGTGAAAATATTGTGTATTATATCTTTTGATCATGGCTAGTCAGAGTTGCTGTCACACGGAATACAACCTCCTGGTGTAGCAAATACCTTGATGTGTTTGGAGAGGAAAGGAGGTGGAGGACGAGAATGATGTATTGGATGTTTCATGCTGGAACAGAATAATCAATCAATCCAGTTTCATTCTATCAGTAATCTGTCTGGATTACAGACATACCCATAAAGTCTCTCCGCCTTCCACAGGATCTCATTCGCCGTGATATTCTCTACTATAAGGGTCGGATTGACATGGATCCATATGAGGTCATTGATGCAATCGATGGCAGAGATGATGATTTTAACGTTAGCGTGAAGAACGCCTTCAAACTGGCCAACAGAGACACAGACGAGATCCATCTGTTCTTGCCCAAAAAGCTGGAGGAGAAAATCCGTTGGCTTCGGGCGTTTCAAGAGGAAAGAAAGATGATTCAGGAAGATGAGAAGATTGGTGAGTTTAGACATTATTTCTCAAGTCGTTTCAAATTGTTATGCTGTGATTTTATTTACACTGAGCACAAAATAAGTGTTTATTTAGGCCAGTTTTTTCAAGACATTGACCATACATGTTCATTGTCACCACTCAGACTTCACAGTTATTTAAACTTTGTTCTGTTCTTCACACAAAGCTATCAAACTTTCACACTCAATATTGTTTTTTTTGTCCCTTTAGGCTTTGAAATCTCTGACTATCAGAAGAGACAAGCTGCCTTGACCGTTAGGAGAGTCACCAAACAGAAAGGTATGAAATCTTGAAGCCTGTTCTTAAAGTAGGGCTGTGTGCATGTTCCTCATGGAATTGAGATGTTCTTAGAAGTTGTTGTGTCTCACTGCTTTAGGCAGAAAGACATTTTTGAATAACATAATTTCCATGCTAATGGCCAATAAATTAAACTGTGTTCTATTGTATTGCTGTTACCATGGGGAAAAAGTGTCTGCTAAGAAAATATAAGTAAATTGATACAAATTGGAATTGCAGTTAATGGTGGTTTTGTCTGGCAGTAAATAAAAATAAGTGCATCACTAATAAGTGATGCTGCAGTAATAAGTGATGTTAAACATACACTGTAAAAAAAAATCCGTAAATGGTAAAAAACCGGCAGCTGTGTTTGCCGGAATTTTACCGTAAAAAATACAGTAGCAACATTTTAGGTTTTACGGTTTAACTTATTTCATTAACTGAAATAGTGTTAATATACCAACCTATTGAAGTACTGAAATCTGTTTTGTACCTTTGTAATACACTGATAACCACCAAATGCAGGTGGTGATGAGAAAGTCACATGATGAACCAAAGCCCATCACAAGCAGCTTTTAAATAATAACATACAGAAGGTGCACAGTGTCATTCACACAAACACCAAACACCATCATGGTAACACACATGAAACTGAAATAATGCTATAAACATTAATTTAACAACATTAGGTGTAACACACAACCTTAATATACAAAACTGATAAAAAAAAAAAACAAGAAGAAACAGTTATTTCAATAAAATACCATCAAATTTGAAATGTAACGCAGGGAATTCTGTGAATGTCAAATTACGGTTATTCACTGTAAATTATATGGTCTTTTTCACTTCCAAAAACGGTATACTACTGTAAAATTACAGGTAATGTCCAATACAGTTTTTCACCGTATATAGTAGCGGAATTTACCGTTAACCATTTAACAGGTTTTTACTGTAGCATTTTTACAGTCTTTTACCGTTAAATTCACTGTCATTTTTTACAGTGTAGAAAACCGTTGCGTTTATGCATTAATCTTTGCGTATTCCCTTGCGTTCGTCTTCTCAGGTGTGGGCCGGTCAGGCCCCCCAGCGTACCCACCTCCACTGGACCCCATGAACCCCGGGCAGTATCTTCTCCCCGACGGATACGGGCAGGCGGACGGATACGAATATGAGCCCAAACGCAGCACATCTCCCTTCTGGCAGAACTTCAGTCGGTTAGCTCCCTTTAAAAAATAGAACACACATCCACCAGGGGTCGGATACACCAGCCTCTGTATACTTGGAAAAGCACTATTCTACTTAAGATACATCAACGGGACTTGAGGAGGACGACACACACACACAAACTACAGGAGAGAGGATGGACCTCGCTTTACTGGGGTTTACCAGGCGTATTTCTTTTACTGGGGTTACAGGGACACCTCACTGAGCTGGCTCCACTGAATACTGTACACAACATGTTGTAATTCACAGAAGAAGAAAAAATCACGCAAACGCACACACAAAACATACATTTTATCCCTCAGCACTCTCTATGTAGAGAGGTTTTAAATTATGAAACACAGTTTCTTATTCTCTAAGCACTAAACCAACGTAATGACTCTTGCTCTCTTGCGCCGCCCTGGTGTTCCTCCGTGCACTGTGACTATTCGGGGCATTCTCTCTCACCCAATCTCTCTTTTTCTCTCTCAATCTCATACTCCACATTATCACAAGTTTTCCCAATAGTTTCAAGTCTGGTCAAAGCAGAAGATTTTTTGTTTTCCTGGACAATCTCTCCTTGAATGGAACCTGCTGCACTCTTTAGTTTGTTTTGCATGTGATTCAGTTCA
Source organism: Sinocyclocheilus grahami (assembly GCF_001515645.1). Taxonomy (NCBI): domain Eukaryota; kingdom Metazoa; phylum Chordata; class Actinopteri; order Cypriniformes; family Cyprinidae; genus Sinocyclocheilus; species Sinocyclocheilus grahami. The sequence continues at coordinate 1,044,751 of NW_015505409.1, forward strand.
TTGCAGGTATTTTTATTTGTGTAACTCTATTCCTACGGGTCTCAAAGAACAGTGGATCACGATCTGCAAATTTGTCACACTGGTTGCTTACACCGATCACGGTATACTGGAAATACGGATATTGGAACAACTTTGACATTCAGAGAAACCTCCAGTCAGTCAAGATAAAAGTCATTTCGGTTTGCTGGAGCTTTTAGGCACCCTGATAAAAACACCAACCAGAGAAACCTAAAGGAGGAACTGTTTTGCTCTGAACAGTGGACCTCTGTAGCGTGTTTACGTCAGAGCCTTGTTTATCCTGAGGTCTCGGTCTCGGCTTCACCATTGTTTCCTCTCTCCCGTCATAAGTGCAATCCGAGAGAAGACCAGAAAACCTAAAAAAAAATTTTAATAATGTCACCTCTGAGCCCTGTCTTGATTTTACGGGGAATGATACCTAGACCAGGACGACTTTAATCCTGCTGATCAACCTCGTAATGACGTGCCAATTCATCTCTAACATACCAAAATAGTCTGGTTGCCAAATTTTCCTCTAACAGGTGCATTGGCATGTGCGAATGCCAACCCCATGAGCTGGTACCCCGCCATGTGACTTCTCAGGCGAAAATTAAGTCAGTGAAATTTGGTTATCGCTGCTAGGATTAGCATGACATAGCGTTTCAGTTGTTAATTTTTTCTTTTTTTTGGGATTGTTTTTGGTTCTCTCTCTCTCTATATATACAGTATATATATATTTATATTTATTTTTTTCCCAAGTTAAAGGGACTTGTGCAAAATTTAATTTATGGTATATTCGCGTTTTGTCTGATAACTTTCAAAGGATAGTATTTAGTCCAATCACAATATTTGAAGTATTGCTATAAAACATTATTTATTCTATTATAGTGTGATTTTCTTTTTCCATCTTGATCCTCTTTCTATATTTTAGAGCTTTTGCTGGAGTGTTAAAAAATGTAAGAGGACAGTATGGAAGAAATATGTCACACATGTGTATTAAGTGCCACATGAGACTATTATTATGTTACAAAGGAAAATATCAGTTTAATATTTTTTGATTCGGTGATCTGATTGAAATAACATTATATCATTATTTCATAATAAACTTCATTATGGAGAAAACAGAGTTGAAATTAGTATGTTTCCTCTGGTCTTATTCATTTTATCATCTGTTTGCTAAACACAGTGATGTTGGTTTCATTTGGAACTTTTTAGAAGGTAATTCAAATGAACTACATCATAAATGGGTAAATAGCTTATTGAATTCCCAAAGATGAATTCAAATATAATATAACAGATGTACTCTACCATTTAAAAGATTGAAAAAATGATAAATAATGACAGTCAAGACATTTACAAGACATTTTTATAAAACAAATCCACAAAAATATTTAAAAAACTATTTTCAACATTGATAATAATGAATAATAATAATAATAATAATAATGTGTTTCTTGAGCACCATATCAGCACATTAGAATGATTTCTGAAGGATCATGCGACACTGAAGAGTGGAGTAATGGATGCTGAAAAATCAGCTTTAACATTACAGGAGTAGATTACATTTTTAAATATATCTAAATAGAACATATGCTTTTAATTATTATATTTTAAATGATAATATTTGACAATATTGCTGTTTTTCACAAAACTTCTTTCAAAACAAAACAATATTTAAAAAGAACGGATTAAAGAAGAGTCTTTGAGGGTTTTTTGTTTTCAGTTTATTGAGCTGAATTGTTTTAAAGTGATTTAATGTGTTCAATATGCATCACAATAATTTACCTGCTGACGGATAAACATCCATTGATTCACACAGGTTAGTAAGGTCTCTGAATTTCAGCAAAACACGCAGACACACTCTCTCTCTCTCTCTCTCTCTCTTTCAATCACTCGTTCTTTCTCTCTCACTCATGTATTACATTTCTTCGTGAAACATAAAGCATACACTGAAGAATATCAAGATTGGCAGGAAACTGTTGATGTCACAGTGCTAGTTTCCCATGAGATTTTTGTGCTCTTGTCAGTACAGCAAAATCTGACCACCATAAAAGAACAGTGTCATAAGCACAGCATGACATGGCAGTAAAAATCGACACCCCAATACAGAAATACATTCGTAATGCCTTATAATCGTGAAAGGTCGATGGGAAAAATACATTCCGATAAATATTGACAGACCTTCATATCCCTGTTAGGTCAATAATTTGACAGTAGTCTAACATATTCAACATTCAATATTCACTCAGGATTCAATCCTGAAAAAAGCTAAGTCAGATTTCCCTTCAACAAAACATTCAATTCCTTCATAGTTTTGTTCTAGCATCCAATCACAGTGTGTGGTTCCAGTGGCTTCCAGTGGTCTGACTCTCATCAAACAAATGGTAGTATAAACGATCTCGAAGGTGTGCAAGAAACACATTCATTGGTGTAATTGTTTTTTTGTGACACTCTTCAGTGATTGTACACGTCATAAATATGTAACATTCATAATATCTCAGCGATGTAAAACAGTGTGCTGTTATATTCAGGCAATTATTGCAAAATAACATCCCAGGGAGTGCAACAAAAAAAGTCACTGTACTTTTTCCAAGTTAAACAAATGATTAAGAATTAATGTTAATTTTATAAATAATTTCTGTTATAAAAATGTGTGCTCTGGTAAACAAATTTCTATTCTGTACACGTTCAAGCTTTGGTGACAAATGTTTTTACATGAGATTCATGCTGTTAGCATTGTTTGGATTTCGTTACCCATTCAGTTTTAGAATAAATTTTAGTAGTAGTAAATTAAGGTCGGTGGATAACGTTATTTGAAGAGAATTCCATGCTTTTCAACAAATTACACACCGTCATCTTAAATATGAATTTCAAAGTGGCTGTGATTTTGAAAAAACATACACTACCGTTCAAAAGTTTGGGGTCAGTAGGTTTTTTTTGTTTTTTAAATAATGTAATACTTTTTTCAGCAAGGATATATTAAATTGCTCAAAAGTAACGGTAAAGACATTTATAATGTTACAAAAGTTCTTTTAAATCATCATCAAAAAATCCTGATTATGTCACACATTTCCAAATATATTCAAACAGAAAACAGTTACTTTAAATTGTAATAATATTTTATAATTTTTTTTTTTTTGTTCTGTATGTTTGATCAAATGCAGGCTTGATGAAAAATCTTACCAAACCCAAATTTTTGAAAAATAGTTTATGTAGCTAACAAATCAGGACTAGAACCTTTATCATACACAGTATGAGTTTTTATCATAGTTTTGCACTTTTTTAGTACTTATTATCAATTTGTTAACAACGTTTTAAAAAACACCATTCACATTTGAGGTATGACTGTGTATAATTCATGTTGTAGATCAAATTAAAGTGCCCCTATTATGAATTTTTGAAAATGACCTTTCATGCAATGTGTAATACAGCTCTACATGAATGAAAACATCCTGCCAAGTTTTAAATCTGAAAGTGCACCGTGTATAAAGTTATTGTCTCTCAAAAGAAAGAATCGACTCTGAATCACTGAAACGAGTCGTTTTTAAAACGAATTCCAGGCCGTTTCATGTTGATGTCAACATGAAACATTAGCATATTGCCCGCCCACTTGATCTTTTCGCGTTGGTTTGAATGAAAATGCAAATTCATTCTTTGCTACTAGCTGTTGGAGCAGTAAAATAGCTGTTTCACCGGTAACGGCTGTAAACAAAGCAGCACTGCGCTCACAAACGCTGCTTTATCAGGCATCACAGGCAAGATGAAATGAAAATGAGACCAATCGGACCAATCACCGCCGCTTAGCGTCATGCAAAGGAGGGGTTTGGGAAAATAAATCCTTAAACGAATCATTTGGGAGTCGATTTGATTTTTTACCAAGTAAGGTAAAAAATAAATGCATATTATGAGACAATGAAAGTGTTTTTTGACCTTGCATGCATGTCAACCTGTTGTAGGGGACTCCCAAAACCAAAATATGAACCTTTCATAACTCATAATAGGGGCACTTTAACATCAACTGCATATTTTACTTTACTCATAAGCCAAAAAAAACACACTACTCTGAAAATTCATAGGAAATGCTAATTCTCTTCCCGGGAGAAGAACTACAAAACAAAGCTTTATTCTTGAATCATTGTGTTGGAGGTCTTTTATTCTGGAATAATTTCCTGAATTATCTGCCATTTTATTTCTGAAGGTTTCTTTTCCAGCTCTGTACTGGCTCCTTTTATAGCAGTGTAAAAAACCAACATGTACCTGAAATTGTAGATGAAAACAAGTCAAGTTTTGAACCATGTAATAATTTAAATGGATTATTCCCCCCTCCCAGAAGGCTTAGGCTTTTGACTGACGGACATCCTTCCACTCCAACTTGGTGTTTTGTAAAGCCTGTGTCTTCTTCTCGTCTACCTGCACGTAATCCACCCTGTACTCGTCTGCCAGCAGTGGTTTCTGAAAACATCAAAAACACAATACCAACAAACAATCAAAACACTAATCCACATGGCCACAATGCATCAATCCAGCAGGCAGATTTAGAGCTGAGGGGTTACAAAGCAACAGTAACTGGGACAGGAAATGCTGAGCCACTGTTATCACTGCCTGAGGATTCATTGTATAAAGCCACAGAAACGATTACTACAAGAGATAGCAGTACCCACTAAAACCCCACAAACACTCACCAAATGTTTGACAGATGCATGTAAGAAATTTGGTTCTTAAACAGTTCATGCTACCACTGACCTTCTGAACAAGTGAGGAGGAGGCAGAATTAAAGTCAAGTGACAAGTAATCCAGCTGAGAAGGCCTCATCCAGGGAGCAGAATCACAAGCTGGGAACAAGAGCCGAGACTCCTGAACAAAGCAAAACACACAAATATAACCAAAATATATATAATACTGACACACATTTTATGTTTTATTATTATTGTGTTGAGGTCGTGGCTCCCTCAGTAGCGATCACATCAGATATCACAACAATTATATCAATAATATTATAATGTCTATACATACATTTATACATAAATGCATCTGTTTATTAATATATATTTGTGACCCTGGAGCACAAAACCAGTCTTAAGTCGCTGGGGTATATTTGTAGCAATAGCCAAATATACATTGTAAGGGTCAAAATGATTGATTTTTCTTTTATGCCAAAAATCATTAGGATATTAAGTAAAGATCATGTTCAAATTTGCAAATTTCCCACTGTAAATATATTAAAACTTAATTTTTGATTAGTAATATGCATTGCTAAGAACTTCATTTGGACAACTTTAAAGACGATTTTCTCAATATTTAGATTTTTTTGCACCCTCAGATTCCAGATTTTCAAATAGTTGTATCTCAGCCAAATATTGTCCTATCATAACAAACCATACATCAATGGAAAGCTTATTTGTTCAACTTTGAGATGGTGTATCAATCTCAATTTAAAAAAATTGACCCGTATGACTGGTTTTGTGGTCCAGGGTCACATTTGTGTTCAAAACTGTTCAGACGTTTGGCGTCATAAGATTGTTTTTAATGATTATTTTTAAAAGTCTCTTATGTTCACAAAAGCTGCATTTATTAAATAACAAATGCAGTAAAACAGTATTGTGAAATGTTACTATTATTTAAAAGAACTGTTTTCTATTTTAATATATTTAAAAATGTAATTTATTCCTGTGATGGCAAAGCTGAATTTTCAGCAGCCATTAATCCTGTCTTCAGTGTCACATAAATCATTCAAATATGCTGCTTAATATTTTTGTGGATTCATCGATGAATAAAAAGTACAAAAGAACAGCATTTATTTAAAATGGAAATCTTTTGTAACATTATAAATGTCTTCACTGTCACTTTTGATCAATTTAATACACCCTTGCTGAATAGAAGTATTATTTTCTTTCAAAACGGAAAAGCTTTTGAATTATAGTGTTTATAATTGGAATTTAAAGGGGTCATATGATGCGATTTCAATTTTTCCTTTCTCTTTGGAGTGTTACAAGCTCTTGGTGCATAAAGAAGATCTGTAAAGTTGCAAAGACGGCATAGAGGAGAAACAATAATGTACAGTATGTGGAAAATAATGTGTTTTTTGAACCTTAAACCGCATAAACACATTTCATTACACCAAATACACAAAATAATGTTATTTTTAGCAACATCATACGACCCCTTTAAACATAAACTAACATACATTTTGCACTGTCTGCTGAATTTTTCAGCTTTTTTTTCCCTGAAACAATTTACATTGTAATTTTGAGATTTACTGTTTTGTTTTTGCCTTGTTTTGTCATTCTTTTGTTTTATTTTCTCCCTATGTTGCCCTCTTTGCTCTTTCTAAATTTCAAGGAGAAACAGAGCAATAAATTATTAAGGAGAGAAAAAGGGTTAAAGGAAGTCACGTTACCGTTGGCGTGATGTTCCCTTCCTGTTCAGAGCCGTTTAAGCCCCATCCCCGCCGCCTGTCCAAAGGAACAGACTGAAGTGATGTGCTAGAGACAAACAAACCGGCACAAAACACAGCAACTTTCAAATACAGATATACTGTACAAATACAAAACAATATCTTGCATTTAACGAATAACATAACATCAGTGTGGCATCCATAAACATCACAAACAAGTAAATGAGAAGACACTTGTGCAGAGAGGGTTGCAAATGCAGGAAATAGAGATCAGGTGACTTTAGGGACAGCAGTGTCAAAACAAACACAGTATCTTTGTTGAAGATGTACACTCTTAAAAATAAAGGTGCTTCACGATGCCATAGAAGAACCTTTTTGTCTAAATGGTTCCATAAAGAACCTTTAACATCTGAAGAACCTTTCTGTTTCACAAAAGGTTCTTTGTGGTGAAAGAAGGTTCTTCAGATTATAAAAAGGTAAGAAAGAGATGGTTCTTTAAAGAACCTTTGACTGAATGCTTCCTTGTGGAACCAAAAATGGTTCTTCTATGGCATCGCTTGAAGAACCTTTTGAAGCACCTTTATTTTTTAGGACACAGACAGAAGTGGTTGAGAAGAAGAACAGAGCTGCAGAGGATCAGTTTGGGGTCATTTTTGGTGTGTAAATATGAGTTTGTCACAATTCTCACCTGGGTTCTGTCATGGTGCGTGTGAGGGGAACGTGGAAAGGACATTCAGAAATTGTGGACAGACCCCGCAGGTCTAAAGGAGGCGGTCGAGCTGTGAAAGCAAACACAATGCAGAACACTCAAACACTCCTTATCTTTTTCTCTCATGCACACCACACACTCACACAAACACTTTCACTTTTAATGAGGCATTTCCTTTGTGTGAAGGTGCATGACCTGTAGGAACCCTGCGCCTCCACTCAAGACACAATGCTGTCTGAGATTCCTGTTCTGTGTCTCTGACAGTATCATGCACTTCCTCTCTTGTGCTTTTGTCTTGGGAAATTCTCAGTTGAAAAAGAATTTAAATCGAAATGCCACAAAGAATCTCTTAAAGAAGTATGCCCCTGTTCAGAATGAAATGTGTCTTGGAATGCCTGAGAAGTGACGTACTGTAATCTGGTGACTGTCTTATATTTATATCATATGAGAGAGTTTCGCAATACATCACATGAGCAAGAGTGCTGTTTTCCCCCGAATATCTGCACGACTGCAAATGTGATAGTGATTTTTTACAACAGTTAAGTAAACAAGACGTCAGTATTGTGTTATTTTAGACAAAATATTGTCAGTATTCTGTTTTTGCTCAATTTCACCAGTGAAAACCATTCCAAACAAAGCCACAACAGAACTCTTCGACCTTTCTGAGCAAAAACATAGCGGTGTTTTGTTGCTAAAGTAATGCACCTTCATAAATTAATCGAGTGAGCCAACGATTCTTCGTCTCCGAATGAATCAGTCGTTTGAACGAATCGGTTGAATGGATGACTTAATCATAGGACTGAATAACCACTATTACAGTGACTTGCCGCCACCTACTGGCGGATCTAGTTTCATATTTAGAGTACCGTATATACACATTAATGTCCATTTAAAAATTGCATTATTTATGCAATTCTAATTTATGGCAGTCTTTGTAAATATACCTAAATGTCCAGATGCAGCTTAAAAACAACATTATGGCCACATTGTGGCCTTAAAAAGTTTATGAGTACTAAATTATATTTTGAATCAAAATATTTCTTTCTAAGGCTACTTTTTGTAATGCCTAGTAATTCTTCAAATGTCGTAGCCCAAACTGTCGCCAGTTTGCGACAAATTAATTTTAAGAGCGAGTAATTTTATTGAGTCATTCAACGAATTAGAATCAACTAATTCGTTCAAACATCCAGCAAAGTATCAATGAGCGAGTTATTTAATTGTTCGCTTAAGAAGCTAATCGTTCAAAAACAGTGATTAATTCAAGAACCACACTGCTGTGTTTTACTTAGACAAGCTCAGCGATTAAAGGTAAGTTCACATTTACAGTTGTTCGGCGATTTTTTTCGAAGGCAAATCCCTTTTCCAAAGGACGAGTATTTTCGCACGAGAGTCTGCACCAGTATTACAAATAAAATTAAATGATTTTCTTTTCTTTTTAAAATACTAAAAAGAAATTCGTTTTGTTGTGTAGAATTCGACATTTAATATTCTCTACAATCTCGAGGTAAGACTGCAATGGTAAAACATTAGAAAAACAACTACGAAATGTGGTTTCTGTGTGACACACAGATCATGATCATGAGCTCTGCTGCAACTCATCTTCCTCATATTAATTTTCAACATGCGTCACTCTGTACTGCTCCTCACATGAGATCATCTTTTCCATTTCTCTATTTTCGTTTTCTGACGTAGCTAACATCTCCAGTGATGTTCTAGTTATTGAAATTGCTTCATGACAGCAGTTATAGCTAACACAGCACATCAATATGTCACATAGCTCTGTTGTGCAAATACCTTAAAAAAATTAAACGAAACAAAAAAAGAATTCTGAAATAGCAAGGCTCCTAAAACTATGGCATCACATCCCTGTCTTTGAGCTAGACATTAGTCATTGGTACAATTTATTTAACATGTGGTAAAACGTGTTTGGAATAGATGCATCTTAATGGCTAAATGTGAATTACATTGTCCAAATGCTGTTTTGAGGCATAAAATAAATGTAAATCTTATTTCTTATTTAAACATTTATATTTAAAGGCAGCAGGTCAGTCTCAATAAATAAATGCTAATGCTACAATCACAAAACTTTGGTTGTAACGTTTTGTAGTACCACATGCTTTGATTGTAAATGATACTGATAAACCTTGCATTTTAACCCAGAAACATTTACCCCGTATTCTTGGTTTAAGGTTGCGGTCGACTGGAGGAGGCTCAAGGTCAGGATTCGAAGGCGAAGGCAGCTCTGTTTTGCCATTGGTGAGTAGGGGGACGGACAGGGTGGAGGGGCTCATGGGTATGTATCCGTCTAAAGTCACATCAGAGCAGCTGATCGGTGGGGAGGCCATGGGCACATATGAATCCTCCGAGTGGTTTTCAGTAACTGTGGTATTCAGAAATACTGGCTAGAAATAGAGATACAGAGAGAAACACACTGACACATCTGCTTTCTGGCAGTGAATATTCAAATTGATGCGTATTTACAGTGCCTGTTTAACTTTCTCCAGGCTCATTTGACTATTTCATATTTGAATATTTCTTTACCAGGTTGAGGCTTAGACGTTTGTTCCAGTTTCTTCCAGCATTGTCAAACTCTCCTGAAAACATGTACATATATTGTTGAAATGTTATAACGAAAAAAAGGGCGGGGGGGATGGGGGGGCACACATGGCACACTTTCTCTCAAAATATGTGCATTTCGTTGCTTTTTTGCTTATGACAACCATTTTATAAGTTGAAGAAGTCTTGTATTATCCACTAATCACCAGCAAAACCGCCGCAAAGGCATTATTCATATCTTCCTCTGAACCAGGTTACAGCTATTTGTTAAATTATTTAATGCCTCATACTGATTTGAAGGTAAGAATTATGGCCAATGACAGAAGAAAATGCAAACATATTTTCTGTTATATCTGTGGGACTTCTACTGCAACAAACGGCAAAAAAATGGCAGATTATGTGAATTTGTCTTTACGTACTGTATATTTCTTTGACATGTTGCATTTGAAGATTTTCCCACTCATTTGAATACTTCTTTTTGTAAAGACAGAAACCAAAAAAACCCCCAAAAAAACTCCTGAAACTTTTGACATTTGACTTCTTTTGTTATTTTGATAAGTGCATTTGTGAGGAAAAAAAACTGATGCGATGGAACATTTTATGGATATTTTTGCAATCCGCATCATCACATTAAATAATAGGTATTTTCTTGCAAATCAGCAGAATTTGTTTTTTGGATTTTTTTTTGTGCATTCTCACCTCTCTTAAAGTGGTCTGTTCCTGAAAGTGACGTCCTGCGAGGCAGGAGAGCAGGTTGCGGCTGATTAAGGCCGGTATCCTCAATACCATGATGATCGGACAGGTGTGTAGGTTTGGGTGGGAGGGGAGGAGGCGTCTGTGGGTCTGATGTACCGTAGAAGAGCCGGTCGAATCTGAAAATGTCCGATGGCCGGCGTAGAGAGATGGGAGACGAGAGGCAGGACGAAAGGGAAGAGGAGAGAGAGAGCGGGCCACAGGGTGCGCTGAATGGGGGCTCGGACACCCCACCCAAAAGGAAAGGGGAGGGGGAGGAGTCAGTGCGTGGGGTGGGGCTAAACACATCCTCTGTGTACTCAGACGAGCTCTGCTCAAAGGAGCGTTCAGAGTTAGAGATGCTGTCACACCTAGGGAAGGACAAACACACAGAGATAAGCATATATGCACAAAAACAATAACCAAATAATGTTATTACATGTACTGTTATATAAAATAATGTTATATAAAACTAATATGGAAAATATTTTTTGTTCAGAGAAAGCATATGGAAAACGTGTGGTGTGTTGTCATAATGAAACAATTTTTTTTACACAGACTTTCTCTGCCGAATGAGTGCTGAATGATTTAGAAATCACAAATTTGCATAACAAATGTAAAATTTGCTTTCATATGGACTGCCTTAGAAAGACAAAATCTAAATAAACAAGTGTAATGCCACATATTAAGTATGTTAAAAATTAAACATTTGCTTAAGTCTCTGAGACACGAGTCAACATGAAATAATACTTCTATTCAGAAAGGATGAATTGATCAGAAGTAAGAGTAAAGATATTTATAATCTTACAAAATATTTCTATTTCAAATACAAGCTGTTCTTTCTATTCATCAAAGAATTGTAAAAAAATGTACAAAAAAAAAATAATTAAGTAGCACAACCATTTCCAACTGTGATAATAATAAGAAATAATTCTTTAGCACCAAATCATCAGCATATTAGAAAGATTTCTGAAGGATCATGTGACATTGAAGACTGGAGTAACGGCTGCTGAAAATTCAACTTCGCCAACACAAGAATGAATGACATTGTCACATTTTAAAATATATTAAAATATAAAACATTAAAAATCTGTAATAATATTTCACAATATTACATTAATTAATAAAAAAATTAATGCAACCCTGGTGAGAATTAGAGCTTTCAAAAACACTGAAAAATCATACCGACCCCAATCTTTGTGAACTGTAATATACCTGCATAGTAGTTGCATTCATCAGCTATAACCCCTCCATAATGATGCCTCAGTATTCAACACAAAACTGCATTACAAAAATCATTGTGCATTTGTATAAAACCATTAAGTCCCTACTTTGCATGCAGGTATATGAAAGTTTTATTTGAATCTAATCACAGTGTGTTATGCTGCAGTGACCAAGATCAAAAGATTTCACTGAGGCGTAAAGCGTGAGAGATTTTCTATTCTCATTTATTCTCTCAGTCACCTTTATTAAATCAGATTTAAGGAAAAGCCGATAGTCTGGCGCTACATGGAATGAATCTCATTTCTGTATTGAGATTAACATATAATTATTATTTTTGCAACGTGTGATCATAAGAAGCGGGGTGGGCCTTGCCTGACGATGCTCTTCGTGCCGGTTTCACACTGAGAGAGAAAGAGGTAGTCAAGTGGAGGACTGATCTCTGATTCGCTGGGCCTGTCTAGGACATCGTGGTTTTCGACGGTAACTGTGTCCTGATTAGCCACGAGAGAAACATGAGGAGAGAGTGCTGGAGAGGGCTGCTGGGAAGAGGGAGTGCGATTAAGACTGTCCATTGATTCTGTCAAAAAGAAAAAGAGAGAGATTTGGTTTATACATTATCAATACGTTTCATCTTACATGTCAATAAAATAAGTGCAATAACCATGCTTCACAAATTCCATTTCTGAAGTACCTTTGCTTCTATTCCAGAAGGTGGCAGACCAAATCACCCCCTTCCAGCCCCCCACACACCACAACCCCCACACACACACACACACATCTCTTTCTCTTCCCGTTTAGACTCAACAGTGTGTTAGTAGTGGGCAGACATTTCTAAACCACTCAGTCCCACAGATGAACACGTGAGGCTCATGCCTGCTACACTCACTGGAAGCACATGACGCGTTCACGGTTGATTTTTGGGGTGTAATCATTTCACTTTTTAATAGTAAGCAAAAATATTTTTGGAAGGTGGAACTGAGTTGGAATAATGCAGAAAAAGGTCACTGTGGAAAGTTTTGTGCCGTTTCCATGGTCAAATCTATGTTTGCTTGTGAGAAAGAAATTTGAGTGACACATCTCTCATTTTGGGAGTAATTGTTGAGCAGGTTAATTAAATAGGCAATTTGAAATAATCCAAGAAGTTTTATTGCGCATAAACAGCGGTGTCCAGTGGTGATTCAGTGTTTGGACGTCTGATATCACACTCAACCTGCTGGTGCTTGAAAGGCATTGTGAGTAATGCTGAGGTAATGTTGTGGGAAAACAGTCATAGATAACCGGCTTTTGATCACGTTGCAGCTAGCATGCTAATCTGAGGGGGGTTGTGTGGGCTCACGTAAACATTGCTTCTTTGGCAGAGCCTACTATTGGGTATCCAACACTTGAATAACTGACAATGACTCACAACCTTTCTGGCAAGAGAGAATTCTGAGAGGCGTGTGGTTGTATTCATTTCTGTGATCCTATATTTAATGTAAACATCTATATGATAACGATTTTGCACAGTATTTATATTGTAGGTTTAAGATTTTTTTAACCATTTCTTTTATAAGGCTGCAATGAGACGCCTTTAATTATTATGTAGAGCTGCTTTTACACCTGCAGTCCGAGGTTGCCATGGTAAAGGGATACAGGAGAACAAAGAAGTAGTTAGCAGTTGTCATGATGATGGGGTCAAAGGGACAGTAGAGATACAATAAGTAGTAGTCATGGTGATAGGGGTCAGAGAACAGTACAAATAGATTAAATGGTTGTCATGGTGACAGGTCAGCAAGAGCAGAGATATAGTGAGCGGTTGTCATGGTGACAGGTTAGTAGAGATACAGTGAGTGGTGGTCATGGTGGCGGGTCAGTGAGAGTAGAGTTACAGTGAGCGGTTGTCATGGTGACAGGTCAGTGAGAGTAGGGATACAGTGAGTGGTTGTCATGGTGACAGGTCAGTGAGAGTAGGGATACAGTGAGCGGTTGTCATGGTGGCGGATCAGTGAGAGTAGGGATACAGTGAGTGGTTGTCATGGTGACGGGTCTGTGAGAGAGGAGATACAGTGAGCCGTTATTATGGTGACGGGTCAGTGAGAGTAGGGATACAGTGAGCAGTTTTCATGGTGACGGGTCAGTGAGTGGTGGTCATGGTGGCGGGTCAGTGAAAGTAGAGTTACAGTCAGCGGTTGTCATGGTGACAGGTCAGTGAAAGCAGAGATACAGTGAGCGATTGTTATGGTGACAGGCCAGTGAGTGTAGGGATACAGTGAGTGGTTGTCATGGTGACAGGTCAGTGAGAGTAGGGATACAGTGAGTGGTTGTCATGGTGACAGGTCAGTGAGAGTAGGGATACAGTGAGCGGTTGTCATGGTGGCGGATCAGTGAGAGTAGGGATACAGTGAGTGGTTGTCATGGTGACGGGTCTGTGAGAGAGGAGATACAGTGAGCCGTTATTATGGTGACGGGTCAGTGAGAGTAGGGATACAGTGAGCAGTTTTCATGGTGACGGGTCAGTGAGTGGTGGTCATGGTGGCGGGTCAGTGAAAGTAGAGTTACAGTCAGCGGTTGTCATGGTGACAGGTCAGTGAAAGCAGAGATACAGTGAGCGATTGTTATGGTGACAGGCCAGTGAGTGTAGGGATACAGTGAGTGGTTGTCATGGTGACAGGTCAGTGAAAGTAGGGTTACAGTGAGTGGTTGTCATGGTGACCGGTCAGTGAAAGTAGGGATACAGTAAGCGGTTGTCATTGACAGGTAGAGTGAGGGACACATTGAGACTAGGGCTGCACGATAAATTGCATGCGATTGTCATGCGCATCTCGCCAGTAAAGCCAGTTTTGTTATTAGTAGTAAATCTCCATCACGTGCTTTCAAATGGAGTGACATTTAATACACAGAGCGGTAGTTCACTGACAAGCTACGCAATATTGCGTTCATAATCGAAGGAGATTCATCTGATGCCTTTACTGACGAGATGCGCATGACAAATCGCATGCGATTTATCGTGCTGCCTTAATTGAGACGTTGTTATGGTAAGAGGGAGAATACATATACAGTAAGTGGTTGTCATGATGACAGGTCAAAGTGACAGAAGAGACATAACAGTGATGTTTAACCTGTGGCCCTGGCAGAAATCAACATTTAAGTTCACAAAAGTTCACAAAAGCCTCCAGTGTGTGTTCTGAGCGTCTCGACACATGGCTTAAAGCAGGATCTGAAACTGCGGCTCTCCAGGTGTGACTACAATCTCTGCTGTGTTCTTCTCTCACCCTGCTGTCCGTCTGCCTCACTGCAGAAGAGTCTTTCTGTAAATAAGAGCTGAGATCCAGTCCTGCTGGGGTCTGTAATGAGGTTAGCTGCTAAGCAGCGACCGAGACTTTGCGTCTCTTCTAAAGCTACACTCGCTATTTCAACATTACGTCTGATAGTCACCTCTGGCCTCCATCTAAGACTTAAAGGGGTGGTTCACTGGCTTTTTTCTAGGCTTGATTGTGTTTATGGGGTGCAGTCTAACATGTGTTAATGCTTCGTTTAAAAAAAACGCATTATTTTTCATATAATTTACCTTTATTCCACACCACTCTGTTCCTTCTCTGAGAAACGCGCTGATCATGTGTCTGAAACCCTCCCTGCTGTATCACTCATCTTTCTGTTATCTTTCCAAGTAATGTGTAACTTGTGGTTTCTCTCACTCTCCGTGTTTGGTATATCACGTTAGCCACTCTAACTGCTAACACTTTCCCATGTGTCTTACACTAATTACTGTTCCAGCTTTAACAAAAACACGTTTTCTTGCTATGATATTGCTGTGGACACAGATCGTGACACTGGCTGTTTGCTGTTAGTTAAATATATACTTTCAGCTTCGTAACTTTGCAGATATTGTTTATGCTCAAACAGCAACATTACCCACTAACTAACGTTAAAAAAGTGAAATCGCAATCAACCACTCCTTTAAACAACATAAAGAAAAATGTCCATATGTGTGGAGAAAAGGGCATAGACGTGCCTGTTGTTCTGTATATACTAGCTTTATCTTTCACAGTCATTTAGAGGTGTGTGCAACCCTCCAGCGTGTTGTGTATTAAACAGTAACCATGCACGTGTGTGTCTGAAACCCTCCCTGCTGTATCACTCATCTTTCTGTTATCTTTCCAAGTAATGTGTAACTTGTGGTTTCTCTCACTCTCCGTGTTTGGTATATCACGTTAGCCACTCTAACTGCTAAAACTTTCCCATGTGTCTTACACTAATTACTGTTCCAGCTTTAACAAAAACACGTTTTCTTGCTATGATATTGCTGTGGACACAGATCGTGACACTGGCTGTTTGCTGTTAGTTAAATATATGGGATGCTACGTACTTGTGAGCTGTCTGTTATGACAGACGCATGTGTGTCTGAACACTCCTCTGTGACGCAGCTGTTGCTCTGCAGACTATTTGAAAGAGAGGAAGAGAGATGGAGGAATGGAACAGAATATTAAAATAAGACCTCGCCTAGATTACAGCGTCATGGATTGTGTCTGCATCTCTGTCTATGCATCTCTCTCTGGAGAAACGTCCTGTGGTTAATTATTTCCCAGGCTAGGTTTATTCATTTTAAAACTGAATCTTTATCTGATGTGGTGAAAGGGCTGATCGTAGGCTGTTTTTTTGGAGTATTTTACGTACAAGTGTTTTTCCTGTTTTAGCTCATCTGTAGCACTTTCCTTTCTCATAAACCCACATGCATATACGGTTTGTATTTATTAATGATACTGCAAAAAAAGGTTAAATCATTTTAGTTTTAAGAATTTTATTTTGAGATGCTTTTGTTTTTATTTAGACTTTTAGTTGTCATTCCAGTTTGTCCTATCACCTGCCACTTGTTGAGGTACAAAAAATGTTTATGATCAGAAATATTTTTTTTCTTAAAGAAATTAATACTTTTATCCAGCACGAATGCATTAAATTAATCAAAAGTGACAGTTAACTTTATTAATTTTATTTAAAAAAAAAATATTAAAATAAGACCTCGCCTAGATTACAGCGTCATGGATTGTGTCTGCATCTCTGTCTATGCATCTCTCTCTGGAGAAACGTCCTGTGGTTAATTATTTCCCAGGCTAGGTTTATTCATTTTAAAACTGAATCTTTATCTGATGTGGTGAAAGGGCTGATCGTAGGCTGTTTTTTTGGAGTATTTTACGTACAAGTGTTTTTCCTGTTTTAGCTCATCTGTAGCACTTTCCTTTCTCATAAACCCACATGCATATACGGTTTGTATTTATTAATGATACTGCAAAAAAAGGTTAAATCATTTTAGTTCTAAGAATTTTATTTTGAGATGCTTTTGTTTTTATTTAGACTTTTAGTTGTCATTCCAGTTTGTCCTATCACCTGCCACTTGCTGAGGTACAAAAAATGTTTATGATCAGAAATATTTTTTTTCTTAAAGAAATTAATACTTTTATCCAGCACGAATGCATTAAATTAATCAAAAGTGACAGTTAACTTTATTAATTTTATTTTAAAAAAAATGTTATTTCTATTTTTGAACTTTATATAAATCAAAGGATCCTAAAAGTGAATCATGGTTTCTACAAAAATATTAAGCAATATATAGTATATTAAACACTGATAGTAATAAGAAATGTTTTTGCAGCACCAAATCGGCATGTCAGAATAATTTCTAAAGGATCATGTGACATTAAAGACTACACTAGGGCTGGGCGATATAGCTAAAAAATGTATCAACGATATAATATTTCATATCGTTCGGTATCGATAATTATTGACATTTTTTATAACCTTTTTTAAAACAAAAAGCAATAGAATTTTTAAAAAATGTAACCACTGTATTTATAATTAACACAATTTATTGAGACAAAAAACAAATATTTTTTGTTTTAAAAATCAAACAGAATAAAAATTAAACATCTAATTTCTAATGTTTTATATGCAGACTAAATAGGTCTTTACTGTATAGGTCTAATTGTCTCGCAAGGCCACAGGAGGGCGCAATGAGCAAAATAATGCAGCACATTTAAATTGTCAACGCAAGGAAGTAACTCTATAAAAACGTGCATTACGTCTAAATTAACTCATAAAAATCTAATATAATTTCGTAAATTGCATAAACAATTATGAACAAAACAGCATCATGTATTTATGCATTGCTTAATCCAAAGAGCCGAAGCGCCATTCACACAGACTGCATTTAAAAACACGAGTTGAGACGCGGTGAAAAGGAATAAACCTCCACAAATTTGTGACGTGTTTTCTAAAAGTTTAAACTGTTTTAACTTTGCATGGCTTTCTATACATCTCTTGTGTGAGACGCGAGTGCAGCAGTCATATCTGTCCGTCTAAAAAATGCGCTGAATATGCGTTCTGTGTGAATGACTTGGTTTCAGTTTTAACCCATTCAAAATCTTCTCCGCATTGAGCTTATATATTTCTCTAATATTTTGAATGCATAACACAGCAGCGGCACGTCCTGTGGGCTTGACTAACAAAACATTAAAATGCAACAATGTCACTTACATCAGTATCACCGCATCTCACGCGCCACTGATGACGCTCCCTGACGCACACCTAACATTCAAATGCAAATGTTTATTTTAAATTCGACTAATATTCATTCTTTATTCACAATCTCCTCATCACAGGCAGGCACAGCATTCATTTCAGCATGTGTTTGTGTTTGTGTGTGCTGTCTGCGTCACTCATAGTACGTGCCTATATCGTGCGCTATATCGAACAATTTTTCTATCGATATCGAAGAAGGTGTACCGTCGAGAAATATCGATACCGTTTTATCGCCCAGGCCTAGACTACACTATATTTAAAAAAACAACAACAACAACAAAAAAACAGTTATTTTAAATTGTAATAATATTTTACAATATTACTGTTTTGCTGTATTTTTGATCAAATAAATGCTGCCTTGGTGAGCAGAAGTTATTTATTTAATTTAATAAGAAAATTTGTATTTTTTTTTATTTTTTTAATTGACTGCATTCATTCTCACATTCTCATTCTCACATGTAAAATTGAAATAATTCCAAACCAAGCCCTTGTGTTAATGTTAATGTGTAGTGATTTGCATTGAAAAGGGGAAAAATTAAGTCAAAGTGTCTGGAGTCAGGTGTGAACTGAAGATTGAAGTCATGGACTGCTCATTCTTCAGAGAAATCATAAGGTAGTGTTCAGGAGTATGATGATAATGTAAAGGGAAAGCAAAATGACTGCAGGACTGCAACCCAACATTTCCGACACTATTAGAACTTTATCAGAGGCTAAAATTTATCAGCTGCTGAGCATATCATACTAAGTGGTCCAAGACTTAAAAAACAAAATAAAACTTCCATAATAAACCTCCTCACCTGCATGTCTGTTCAGTCCTCCAAACGTGCAAATCTGTCCAATGTTCTGTACCCAGATGTTCATCTCTTCTGCCGTTTTGGCCAGCAGGTAAAAGATGCGCGTGGCGGTCTTGACCACAAACAGGTGCTGATTCTCATACTGGCGTTTGGTGGGCCGCACCTCTGCCTCGATGGTGACCTCGCACTCCTTCAGGTCGATGGCTCTGATTGGTTTTCGGGAACTCTTGCTACGGTAATATTCCAAAACATCAGGATTCCCGCTCATCCGACCCCTCCGCAAAACAAACCATCGCTTTCGCCATGACTGAGAGAGAAAGGGACAGAGAGCGAGAGACAGAGAGGGGAACAGAATTAGATTAACACTGTTCTGCTGGATGGACTCACACAGGTTAGCAATCAAGTCAAAAAGTCTCCTTTGAGCTTTAGATCTTTAGGTCTTGTTTTCAGACTGCAAGCATTCCCTCTTCACATGAAACATTTGCCCCCATTTAGATCTTGACACATTTTGGTAAAGATAAATTAAAGCTTAAAAAATATTGTAAAAGTTAAAAAGAAAACTGAAAATATAAAAATAAAAGATAATTCATCATTTTAATAAATACTATAATAGTATATAAATAATACTAAAATAACACTGATCAAAATATACTAACTTCCTCTGAAACAAATGTACTTTTCCACTGATGCCACTAAGGCTGGCTATTGGATAATGTTAATAAATAGGTAAACAGATAATTATTACAAATTATATATGATTACAAAAGAATATATAATTACAAATCAGTCTCGCCCCATTTTTCACACCATGCCGTGTCTGTGTTCAAACCAACTTCGGAGTTAAGTCATTGCAGAAATGGGTCTAGACTGATACATTTGTGTCGTTTGTATAAGTAAGTTTCATTTATATGATTTCCCTTATTTACCCAATATAAAATTTCACACCGGTGTCCTCCCTAGTGTACATGCAAGAACAAACTTACAGATAAACTTCTGTCTAAACTGGGCAGGGTGTGGTCTGCAGTCAGAAATGACTTACAAACTTACTTCTCAAGAAACATACACAGATTAATCTCTCGGAGCAGAAACAGGGTGCTCATTCGGTTAAGAAGTAAATAATCAACACTTACACACCAAGTCAATCAGTATAAATCTCCTGGCTTTAGCAGTAACTAGAAATCCAGTTTCTGCACTGTAATCAGTTCCAAAAATATGATTAGATGTATTAAGTTGTTATTCCATTAAAAAGATATTAGGTTATTATGACGTCATGAGGTAATTAGGCTAATATTACCTTATGAGGTAAATGCATATACTTCAGGTTATTAGGTCATTATGTCTAATTATCAGAAGTGCCAGACTGTCCTTGCAAAGTTGGAACTGCCCCACTTTATAGAAACAGCCTTTGTGCACAGACGCATTGTAGGCTACTTTGCAGGTTCAGGAAACCTGCATAAAATGCGCTGGACACATTTGAATATTGGTTGAACTGTTCTGGAACAATGTTGTAAATACAACTTAACCACTCATTTCTAGTTGTGTCCTCTTTTGGAAGGCCAAACAAAGTAGTTTAGCTTTCACAACGAAACACACAGCGTCTCCACGACATGGCGGCGGCAACAACAATACTATAGAGAGAATAAAAGTTACGCCTTCTTTCTTTGCGTGCACATTTGGGCGGTGTTATGCAAATCTTCCCACATCGTGACGTAGACATGTGGGGGCGTGTTAGAACGAGGCGTTTTAGGAGGGCGTGGACAAGTCTTAACTTTTATAAAGAATATCTCTTTGGGTTTGAGACTTTAGTCTTTGCAACTTTAGGGATCTTATCTATTCACGAACAGCTTGTAACACTCCAAAGAGAAAGGAAAATGTGAAATTGCATCATATGACCCCTTTAAGTGTGTGTGTTCTATTAAGTGCAAGCAGCACCTGCCTCAGGTGAAATCTGGAAGTCTGTCTTTCAGAGAATTCTCCTGTGCATGCGACTTTCCATTTTCAGTGATGTAACAGAAACTACTGCGGAAATACTTTTCTCAGGAAAGAGAATGACAGGGAATAAAGAGAAAGTGGCAGTTCCTTTGCAGTCCCCAGTTTACTCATAGTTTCTCTCTCCTTTTTGCTCTTTTTCTTTTTCTTTTTCTTATTAGGGAAAATAATACAATAACTTAAATAAAGAGGGGCCTACAGTTTTTTGAGGGGGCACCAGTTCACTTACTGTCCTAGCCAAGATAAGAAAAAACTAAACTTATTAACAACTAAATTAAAACTATTATTTGTAATTCAACATAAACACATATACAGGATATATCTTTGATAAATTGATATCACAGAGAGTGTTCAGTTTAATGCCAATGTCAAACATGTTATATACATTTTGAATGGTGACATAATCAGTCTGAACACAATTTAGGAATGGATTTACAGTATGTCAGTAAGGTGAAGTTAGAAAGCCAAAATAACCATCCACATTTGGGCGGTGTTATGCAAATCTTCCCACATCGTGACGTAGACATGTGGGGGCGTGTTAGGACGAGGCGGTTTAGGGGGGCGTGGACAAGTCTTAACTTTTATAAAGAATATCTCTTTGGGTTTGAGACTTTAGTCTTTGCAACTTTAGGGATCTTATCTATTCACGAACAGCTTGTAACACTCCAAAGAGAAAGGAAAATGTGAAATTGCATCATATGACCCCTTTAAGTGTGTGTGTTCTATTAAGTGCAAGCAGCACCTGCCTCAGGTGAAATCTGGAAGTCTGTCTTTCAGAGAATTCTCCTGTGCATGCGACTTTCCATTTTCAGTGATGTAACAGAAACTACTGCGGAAATACTTTTCTCAGGAAAGAGAATGACAGGGAATAAAGAGAAAGTGGCAGTTCCTTTGCAGTCCCCAGTTTACTCATAGTTTCTCTCTCCTTTTTGCTCTTTTTCTTTTTCTTTTTCTTATTAGGGAAGATAATACAATAACTTAAATAAAGAGGGGCCTACAGTTTTTTGAGGGGGCACCAGTTCACTTACTGTCCTAGCCAAGATAAGAAAAAACTAAACTTTTTAACAACTAAATTAAAACTATTATTTGTAATTCAACATAAACACATATACAGGATATATCTTTGATAAATTGATATCACAGAGAGTGTTCAGTTTAATGCCAATGTCAAACATGTTATATACATTTTGAATGGTGACATAATCAGTCTGAACACAATTTAGGAATGGATTTACAGTATGTCAGTAAGGTGAAGTTAGAAAGCCAAAATAACCATCAGATGCGGCACCAAAAACCCAAACCAAACAAACACCATCTGTCATTGCCACTAGCTTATAGTCCAATTGGACTGAATCCTTATTCCCTTTCTTGAGAATGTTATTTCAGTCAAAGAAAAGAAAGTTCAGCAGTTTTGTGTGGCCTTTCAACGTAACAGCTCCGATCCTAAATTTTCTGGAACCATCAGCAACTTGTGCATTCTGTTTTACTTCTGTCTGACATCATTCCCTTCTGTTGTTTCAAGTTAAATCGTCTTTGTTCACTTAGTTGCTGTTTTCTTTGTGTAACCAAGATTTCACCACAGCAATCAGCTGTTACACAACACCTGACGGTAAAGATGTCTCACACAGGCGTCTAAGAATTTAATCTAATTAACTCACCAGCAGGGGAGTGTCATTAAGGTCTCTTGAGAAACAAGACCAGTTTTCTGAGCGTCTCTCTATTTATGTTCAATTCATTCTAAAAAATAAGTTTCTTTCTTACTGCAATATTTTAAAAAGGCCACAGTCGTGCACGTGTATAATCAGGAAAACCCTGACGTCCTCCCTTGAGGTTGTTTTTTTTTCAGATGCCTAATATGATCCAAACAAATGCATGATGGGAAAGAAAGCCGCAGAGCTGCAGGATTTCTATCCCTCTAGCGTCATAAGACAAACTCTCTTCCTCTTCTCTGAGATCCAGACTAAGTGCTGACATGAGTCCTGAGAGCCAGGTTAAGCAAGAAGAGGCCAGAAAAGACTTCTCCATTTACTTTGGTCTCACAGCCTACATTTTTTATCCAAAGTGACTTATAGTACACTTACAGTACATCCAGGAGTGCCATGCCTATTCAAATACAGGGGGCATGCGACACCTCAGATTTTTAAGATGATGACTTTGAATGCAACATCCAAAAAAAGGGGGTTAATTGTAAGTGTGAAGTGAGAAATCATTTGGAAATCATTTGGTTGGTCTGATGGAAGTCACACCTTCAATAGATCATTTGCTTTAATCTGAAAATCAAGTTGCTCCAAACATATAAATTGTTCCTGTCAAACACTAAAGGTTTTTAAAGCTGTTCTTTTCTATGAAATAAAACAACAAAAAGACACAGTGATCACTGGCTGAAAAATGATAATAATAATAATAATAATAATAATAATAAGGTATTTAGGATATTACGCTCATGCTTTCAGCTGAGTATGTCCATTTTACCACATTTCAATCAATTCTGAATCTTTTCATATATACTGTAAGTGTTGTCACACTGAAAAAATTACAGACATTACAGATCACTTATAAAAATAGACTTTACAGTAAAGGGGGAGAAATGACCACAAATACTTCCTTAAAAGTAATCACACCTCATTAACGCTTACGCAGAATATATAAAGGAAATGTAGAACAGTTTTTGCTTAAATGTTGCTTACAAGGCGAATGTCTCCATCTTCTTGGTCTTAATGATAAGACATGCAAGAAAGCTGACAAAGGCTAAAGTGGGTATATTTTACCCTGAAACTTAAGCAATTTCTCAGTTATTTACTTTTTTAAAAGAAAAAATAAGTTATTTTTAAAAAAAGAAAAGTTTAATTACTAGCACTGCTGTACTGTCCAAAACTCAATTTGAAACAGGCTTGACTGTATAAGGAAAGTTACAAGGCACAAACCACCAGGCACTGATTAAAACACAGTTATCTTTAACAATTTTTCCATTTTGAGTCACTAATGTGAGTGTGTGTGTGTGGATTTCACTGAAACACATAAGTTATTCTTCCCGTGTCAGAATTCGTCAGAGACCACACGTTGTTCTGGGCATGCTCAGAACAGCAGGGTCAGGCCATGGCCTTGGTTTACCTCTCTCGCAAACAAAGACCTTCTCTCTATTCTTTCTTTTTGAATGGTTATATTTTCTTCCTCTTATGCATGCATGGTTTAATCAAAGAGAGGAACTAGAGCTACGTTTTCCCAGAACCCCTCACAGAAGGGAAGTCTGAAAATGGCCTAAACGTGTGTCTGCATTAAACAAACAGCAATACTTTCATGTTTAAATGTGTGTGTTTTTAAGAGTTTGTCTAAATGTGTTTGCAGCAAATATCTGTGGTTTGGTCTGTATAGTTCGTTTTAGATCAAGATAAGTAAATGTGAATCCAAACTAACATTTAACAATGTGTTTTGTTTTCTTCCTAATGTAAACAACAAAGAGTAAAGAGTAAATGTTTTCCCTTAATATTTTGCGCAAACAAGTAATGATAGTCTTGATGACGTTTCTGTACTTATAGGCCTATCCATCTTATTTTGCGAAATGTAAGTTTACGCTGTTTTCTTTGGATGTTCGAGACTTTCGAATTCTTGGCCTTTAAGTAAATAACTATAAGAATAACAGTGCAGTAAAGCTCTTTCTGCATATTACTTCATTCTGCAGTAGGTGTCGACAAGTGATTGTTTTAGTGAATCATTGTATCATTCATTCAACCAATTTGGTCAAAAACGCAAATTCATTTAGAAACGAAACAAATGACTGCCTTTGTGAGCGAGCCACTGAATCATTTACTCAAATGATTTGTTCAAAAACGTTGATTCATTCAGGAAGGAAACATCACCTCTGCTCTGTGTTGCTATGAAACACACAGCAGTTCTGCTGCATGTTTGGAACTATTTATGTTGACGGAGCAAAAACAACTGGAAAAGTATACACTCGCATTCATGCTGTGCATATATATATATGTATATATATATATTATTATATATATATATATATATATATATATATATATATATATA
>NW_015505409.1:1070802-1071391 GCF_001515645.1 Sinocyclocheilus grahami
CCTCCTCTGCTCACTCTAACCCTCCGGCCGTTCCTCACGCTATGCCCCAGCCTCTGCTCACTGTAGGCCGCCGTGTGTGACACTGTTTTGTTGTGCAAGCGAAACTACTTTGTTTGACCTTCCAAAAATGGACACGACTAGAAATCAGTGGTTAAATTGTATTTACAACACTGTTCCAGAACACTTCAACCCAAATATTCGGATGTGTGCAGCACATTTTATGGAGGACTGTTTCCTGATCCTTGGAGAGTAGACTACAATGCCGGCT
This sequence comes from Sinocyclocheilus grahami, assembly GCF_001515645.1. Lineage (NCBI taxonomy): Eukaryota > Metazoa > Chordata > Actinopteri > Cypriniformes > Cyprinidae > Sinocyclocheilus > Sinocyclocheilus grahami. The sequence goes on from NW_015505409.1 coordinate 1,071,071, forward strand.
GTTCTGACTCAAAGACTGTAAGTACGTCTTTTATATTTAAAGAGTTTTTATATTTTATATATTTAAAGCGAGTTTTTTGGGCAGTGTAGAGTAGGGCTTGTTGTTTGTCATTTCTCCGATCACAAATGCAGACATGGTTTTATGTTTACTTGGCGCAATGCAACGCAACGTGTAAAAAGACAGTATAAGTCATTATAATCCATATTTATGTCCCCACTGGATGCAACGAATGCTTCGTATATAATGGGTTTTCATGTTTTGAATCATCGCTCCGGCCTGACAGGGCATCATCACAATATGGTAAGGGGCGTAACATTTCCG
>NW_015505409.1:1072462-1116604 GCF_001515645.1 Sinocyclocheilus grahami
CGTCTTTTATATTTAAAGAGTTTTTATATTTTATATATTTAAAGCGAGTTTTTTGGGCAGTGTAGAGTAGGGCTTGTTGTTTGTCATTTCTCCGATCACAAATGCAGACATGGTTTTATGTTTACTTGGCGCAATGCAACGCAACGTGTAAAAAGACAGTATAAGTCATTATAATCCATATTTATGTCCCCACTGGATGCAACGAATGCTTCGTATATAATGGGTTTTCATGTTTTGAATCATCGCTCCGGCCTGACAGGGCATCATCACAGTATGGCAAGGGGCGTAACATTTCCGTCTCACGCTTGAGGTATTTGGCCAATCACAGCACACCTCGCTTTTTCAGACCGATGAGCTTTGTAAAAATGTACGCGTTTTAGAAAGGCGGGGCATAGAGGAGAAACAATAATGTACAGTATGTGGAAAATAATGTTTTTTTTAACCTTAAACTGCATAAACACATTACACCAAATACTATTATTTTTAGCAGCATCATATGACCCCTTTAATGATTTTTCACAGGTGTTTCACCTGAATTTCAAATTACTTGTTATTTCTGTTTTACATATACATATTTTATTTTAGGGTTAAAGGTTGAAAATGCTTTGTGTTTTTATACAGATCTTTTTCTTACTGTCTACCTCAAAATTATGTAGTATTATACAGTAGAACATTACTATCAAGGCTAACATGTTATTTCTAAATTATAGAAAAGTTTTTAAGATTATTTTTTTTCTCGAAGTGTATGAGGTGGTAGCAGTATCCTGCAGTGTGACTTAATATACTTAAGCTAAAACAATTATATAATTATATAATTAACGTGCATGCAGTTTTATGACATCATATTAACTGAAAGACTACATGCAATATTATTAAAATAAAAATAATGTTAAAATAATGTTAGATTTAAGGATGATTAAAACTAGAGAAACACTTCAAGGAAATAGTGACCTGTCACAGCTCCTTAAATAATACTTTTTAACCTAAAATGTTAAAAAAACATTCAAAGAAAGAAAGAAAGAAAAAGATCACACTGGTAGCACACAACACATACTACACTCCTTCCCATTTTGCTATCAGATGAAGCCACAAAACCAGAGAAAGAGAGAGAGTTAGAGAGAAAGGGCGAGCGAGCGAGTGAGCAAGAGAAAGCATTTGCTTGCTCTGCATGCAGTGCCTTAAACTATTTACTATGACACGCACATGAGCACAAACACAGACTACAGGCACACTTGTTTGCACTCACTATTTGTCAGTCACCGGGTTACACCTCCTAACTAATAGCAGTCAAGCCACTTTTGCCTGTGTGGTCTCTGATAGCACAGCTCATTTCTGAATGCAGGGTCACTCTCAACTGCCTGGCACCCTACACTTCCCATGTTTTGCAACACACCCAAATTTCACAAAAACAGAGCGAAAGAGAGAGAGGGGTGAGTGGGAGAGAGCATGTTTGTGGTGTCAGACTGACACTTTGAACACACATCTTAAGATCTTATTGGTCCTCCCTTCCTCTTCTCTACCAAATAACTGAGACCTCCACTTCTACAGTGGAGGACTAAATCAACAGTGTCTCTGAATGTCTAATAAGGTTTTAATTAGAGTAGCACAGTATTCTTTTGTATATAAATCGTCTTTTGAATAATATTGCGCGCCTGCTTTTGGAAAGGCTGTTTTAGTGAAGTGACATGTGGCCAAGTATGGTGACCCATACTCGGAATTAGTGCTCTGCATTTACCCATCCAAAGTGCACACACACAGCAGTGAACACACACACACACACCGTGAACACACACCCGGAGCAGTGGGCAGCCATTTATGCTGCGGCGCCCGGGGAGCAGTTGGGGGTTCGGTGCCTTGCTCAAGGGCACCTCAGTCATGGTATTGAAGGTGGGAGAGAGCGCTGTACATTCACTCCCCCCCACCTACAATCCCTTCCGGTACGAGACTCGAACCCACAACCTTTGGGTTATTAGTCCGACTCTCTAACCATTAGGCCACGACTTCCCGATTTTTCTTTACGATTGCGAATTACGTGTATTAATAAGCAAAATATGAACTCAGTAATGCATTTAGCCAAACTAGTGACAAAGGAAGCTTAAATTTCCAGGGATATCGTCGATTTGATTGCACAGATACTATTTAAACTGAACTGAGCTGGACAATGACACCACTGAATTCAATGATGAACTGCCTTTAACTGAAAATTGAGTGTTTACTATTGTCCTTTTGCATGGACACACTATTTTCCTATTTTGATACTGTAAAGCTGCTTTGACACAATCTGTATTATTAAAAGCGCTATATAAATAGGTGATAAAAAGGTGACTTGACTTGAAAAAATTAGTAAATGGGTAGCTGACATGACATGTCAGCAGTGCACTTAAGTTTGACATGCTATATTTCACCTAAAACTTCGGTTTTGGGAGTGATTCTTATACACATAGTTCTTATTTCCTGCAATTAATTAAGAGACTACATTAAATAGTTGTGCTGTTAAAACTTCATATGTCATACCAAAGGACTAAGTAAATTACAAAAGAAGCAAAAAGGTGATTAAAAAGGATGAACGACTAAAAGAAACGGTGACCAAACCCAGCACCTAAAATATATATCCTTAATTAATTTACATATCAACCTAAACAAGGTGTTATTGTAGTTAACTAAAAAAAAAAACTAAAACTAAAACAATTAAAAAAAGCATTTCATTACTTGAAATAAAATAAACACAAAACTGAAATGATCAAAAAATAATACAAATAATTTAAACAAAAACTATTAAAAAAGATAAAACACAACAAACTCGAACTAAAATTAAAACTAATGAAAAAAATCAACAAAAACTATAATGGTAACTATGTTAATGTCCACACCAACAAACAATTAATAGGGTTTATTGAAAGTGCATTCTGCAGTTACTGTATATCATCTGCTTTACATGCTTAAGCTATTTAAAGTCAGGACTGTCAAAGTTTTTATCCTTCATCAGGTGAAAAAAAATGCTCAGAAAGAGATTCCAACAATATTGTTCCCTTGTGTTGTTATTGTTATAGCTGTGGATAGGACATCCCTATTCTCACAGACCTAGAGAGATTATTCAAACCTTACAGTTATAGCCAGATTATCCTTAGTGTGGCTAGAGGACTTCATTTTTTATAATTTTTTTTTGGGCTGAATGATTTAAAAAAATCAATTCACCCAACATGAATGAGCTTAAGGATTTAAAGACGACATAAACAGATAATAAACAGAATCTGGACAGTTGGTGTGGGTGCTAATATTTTTATAGTTATTCTTGTTGTTAACAGGACTGTATACTGTTAATAGGGACTACCATGGCACAACCGTTTACAACAGATTATGCAACACCATTTAACACAGTAAAAAGAGAACACAGTTAGGCTGTTTCAGTTTTAAACTGTTCCAGTTTTACTTTAATAGTTCCTGTTTTAAACTGTTTCCTGTTTACTTGTATAGCAAACATCACAACAATACAAGTAGCATTTGCTCGGCCACAAGTAAAACGTGCACTGTAGCTTCTGTTCTGACAGATGAAAGCTGAGCACAGTGAAACGCTTGCACAATTAAGCACAGTAAACATAAACAGATTGCATGCTAAAAGAAATGAGGAAGGGACATCAAACACAGGAACGGCAAAGGACAACAAAATATGCGCTCTGCATTTCTGCATTATAACAAACAGACTGCAGTTACATGACAAAGCACAATGCTCTGTCACTCTGTCAGAATAAACTGCAATATACAATTTTGTACAAGAAATCTAGAATTTGAGATGCATTCCATGACAGAGTCATACAGTACAGCACAGGTAAACTGCTTTGTCACAAAGCACAGCACTGAATTTGACACAGGCAAGAGGCAATGCAAAGCAGCACAGCCACGTGCGAGAAGGCACACAAATGCTGCACAAACACAGCTGAGAATTAGCATGTGTAAAGCATCACATAACAGCATCTAAAGTCCACAGGCAACAGAAAATAAAATGCAGCCAAGCAGAGCCTTCGGCACGGCACAGTTGAATAGTAGGAAACCCTGACAGTGATAGAAACCAGCAGAGAAAGCGCAAGTGTAAGTCATAGTTAAGACACTTAGTATATATTAAAATGCAACTGTGCAGCACAGAGAAACACAGCTGTGTTCTAAAAACACAGAGAACATGAACTGACAGTGGATCATTATACTGCAGTACCCGCTTCTAATGCTGAACACATCACACACAGACACACAGGACTTTTACTCACAAATCTCTTTAGCTTCTTCTCCGGAGGGGATTTTATGAGCCATCCTGTGCACACCACATCGCCTGCGCTCATAGCTGCTGCGTCTGGCTGTGTGCGTGTGTGTGTGTGCATTGCTGATTGCAGACTGAGAGGAAGGCAGAGAGAATCCTGTGTTCAACCCCCCAAACACAGAGAGGAGGAACTCACAGCATCGACCAAGGGCCGAGTGAGAGAGAAAGAGCAAGAGAGGAGGAACAAACAGCGGGTGGGAGGAGAGAGCGTGTGTGTTTTTGTATTTGTATGTGATCTTTGAGAGGACATGTATGTACAAGTGAACCGTCTGCATGTGTGTGTGTGTGTGTGTGTGTGTGCTGGGGGGAGAAAGAAAAAGATGTCTCCCCCTCCAGAAGCACATGACCTTGTGTGTGTGACTGTGCAGCACAGAGAAACACAGCTGTGTTCTAAAAACACAGAGAACATGAACTGACAGTGGATCATTATACTGCAGTACCCGCTTCTAATGCTGAACACATCACACACAGACACACAGGACTTTTACTCACAAATCTCTTTAGCTTCTTCTCCGGAGGGGATTTTATGAGCCATCCTGTGCACACCACATCGCCTGCGCTCATAGCTGCTGCGTCTGGCTGTGTGCGTGTGTGTGTGTGCATTGCTGATTGCAGACTGAGAGGAAGGCAGAGAGAATCCTGTGTTCAACCCCCCAAACACAGAGAGGAGGAACTCACAGCATCGACCAAGGGCCGAGTGAGAGAGAAAGAGCAAGAGAGGAGGAACAAACAGCGGGTGGGAGGAGAGAGCGTGTGTGTTTTTGTATTTGTATGTGATCTTTGAGAGGACATGTATGTACAAGTGAACCGTCTGCATGTGTGTGTGTGTGTGTGTGTGTGTGTTCTGGGGGGAGGAAGAAAAAGATGTTCCTCCCTCCAGTAGCACATGACCTTGTGTGTATGTGTATGTGAGAAAACCCAAGGTCAGTTTGGAAAATGCTGTGAGGGGAATTTGAACTGGTTTACTAGGCCATCTGTTGTTGGAGCCTTAGAGAAGGAAAGGAGGGAGATGGAAAATGAAAAATTATGAATTATTTCAAACTTTTAAACATTGATTTGTTATGCATGCCACCATTATCAGCCCTACAAATATTTTTCAGGTAAACCTCCATTATTTCTTCCTATCTGCACATTATGGGAAGAAGCAGGTTGTGCTGCATGAGGAAATGCTGTGGGGTCTGTCTGCCATCTAGTGACCAATATCTATATCAAAATACTTTTTTGGCACAAAATATTTGATTAATATTACCACCTTTTATGCTCCTGTATATGCAATCAACAGAACTTCCAAAAACACAAACATCAAATAACATTTGAAAAATTAATAAAATTGTAATTCTCAACCAGAGGGCCGGAGCCCACTAGGGGGGTCTCAGTACACTTCTAAGGGCGCCTCAAGATATCATAAAATGGTAGACAACAAGCATTACAAATAAGCCAATATACAAACAAACACATAAATAATAACTCAATTAATTAATATTTCATGAAAGGTTTCATAATGTCTTGAAAAAATATGAATATATGAAAATGCACATTTTATGAATATATATATATATGTTTGTTTTAAAATTTGTGATTTAAAAAAACAACAACTTATCCTTACTCCTTATCCATTAAATCACAAACAACTGGAAAAGTCATGAGATATTTGTTGTGGTCAGTGGGGATCCACTTAAAATATTAAATCAAATGTCAACCACTTAAAATATTAAATAAAATGTAAAAAAATTATATAGCATATAAAAATGGTTAAAATATACTTTTATTTTATTTATCATATGGTATCTTTCGTTTTGTTTTCGATGCACTGTATTAAAACCGGTTAGGGTCATTTGACCCGAAACATCATAATAATCATTATGCATAATAATAGTTTAAGGATCCCACAACAACTGAAAACAAAAACATACAATGTGTTATTGCCGTTTTTTAATTAATAGATTATATGAATACTAATCTGGTCACTTTACAATAGCAGGGCATTTAGTTTAAGCTGAGACATTGTTGCAAAAAAAACAACAATATGATACATTTGATCTTTCTGCTTTGTGTCTCAGTGGTTGCTGTTTGACAGTTGCCCATTTTTTGAGCATTTGATAATATCGCGAGATCTAGAGTACAGCTCTGAAAGCGGCTATGGATTGCTCCGTTCTCGCGAGATTTAATATGAAGCCCTGAAAGGGGCGTGTGCGCGCGCCGTGACTGTACGGTCCTGTCATGACGCATACACCAAAATTATGCTTTATAACTTACTGTCTGGTCACCAGTAACTCATGAAAAGCTTCGTACATTAACCAACATGTCAGACGAAGAGCTACCGTCTACTTCTCGGGAGGCGCACGCGGAGGCGGAAGAGGTAAAGAGAAAGAAGTACAGAGTGTGTGTGAAAAGCAGGATGCAGAAGTTTCCAGTTCGTCTGCGTTTGGGGGGAACGGAACATGGCGGGAAGGCGGAGCTCGAGCTTCAGATGTTTATTACTCAGTGTTTCAGAGCATGTTTTTGTGGCTTTGACAGCTTTGCATGCAGAGTTGCGCCGCTCCTCGTGCAGCCACAGACTGAACGCATGTCTGGTCACACTGTACATTGTCGTTCGTATTGCTGCGTTTACATAAATCGCGTGCAATCAATGTAAATGTTGTATTGTTATTTATTGGCGTACTGTAGTGATTATGATGTAAGATTTGTAACACACCCCCTAAAAAAGTTACAATGGTAACCATAGATTCTGCTGAAATACTATAACTAGTACAGTTATTGTTACTAGAATAACATTCTGGTAATGTATGTGCCACCACATGCATATAACAATATTAATAAAAGAAGAAATGACTGGATCTCATAATGATTTATTTTGAATGTACAGTAGAAACATTAATTATAGCAACTATGGTAATCATGACAACCTGTTGTAACGAATGGTTGATGTTACTTGTTACTTTACGCTTAAGTTACAGGTGAAGTAAGGCTGCAGCTTTGAATAGCTGGATAAAAAATCCCATTTATTAAAACAAACAAACATGTTGTTCCACATCCTGTTGTCAGTGTTATGCTCTAGATAAAAGGCAAACTGCAGGTTGTAAAAAAGAAATGTAGTAAATGTATTTGCACGTGAAAGGTTTTAATTGATAACCATTACATTATAAAACAAAAACACCTGTTTACATACAGCTGTTAAAGCAGAATAAAAATATAATAAAGGGAAAAACAAATGTATTTCTCTGGACATATTAACATTAACAAGTGTCATTTCTTCAGGGGTGGCCTGCGAGAGAATTTTCAGAGTGGCTGACAAACATAAATAAATATAAATCGAGCGAATAAATATTTCAGCAGGTTTGATTAGGGCTGCACGAACAAAATGACAAAAATGATATTCGCCGATTATTCCCTACGGATTTACATTAAATTATGTTTTGGAAAGCATTATGCCATTGTTTGAAGCAGCTGCATGCCGTATTGTTGTAAACAAGCTGAAAACACTCTTCCTGAAATACTTGTATTGTTTTGCTATTATAATGTTATACTTATATGTTATGTTATACAAAAAAAATACAACTCTTAAGCATGCATGATAATGTAAGTGGACTTTTGTTTTGTAATTGTGCCTTTGAGCGATTGCGTGGCTGTGATATCCTGAATTGTAATCACAATTAGAAATTTGATTAATTGTGCAGCCCTAGGTTTGATGTTTATATATTTCCTGTTAATTATGTTTCCGTACATGCAGTAAATTATATTTATCTAATAATCTTGATACTTAATGATGCATTATAATTTCTCTGATCACCAACACAATAGCAGGACAAATCTTGCAGTACCATATGTGACCCTGGAGCACAAAATCAGTCTTAAGTCGCTGAGGTATATTTGTAGCAATAGCCAAAAAAACATTGTATGGGTCAAAATGATCGATTTTTCTTTTATGCCAAAAATCATTAGGATATTAAGTAAAGATCATGTTCCATGAAGATATTTTTTGTAAATTTCTTACCGTAAATATATCAAAACTAAATTTTTGATTAGTAATATGCATTGCAACTTCATTTGGACAACTTTAAAGGGGTCATATGATGCGATTTCAAGTTGTCCTTTCTCTTTGGAGTGTTACAAGCTGATTGTGCATAGATAAGATCCCTGAAGTTGCAAAGACTAAAGTCTCAAAACCAAAGAGATATTCTTTATAAAAGTTAAGACTCGTCCACGCCCTCTTAAAACGCCTCGTTTAAACACGCCCCCACATGTCTACGTCACGATGTGGGAAGATTTGTATAATGCCACCCAAATGTTCACACAAAGAAAGAAGGCGTAACTTTATTGTTGCTGCCGCCACCACCGCCATGTTGTGAAAACGCTGTGTGTTTCGTTGCGAAAGCGAAAATGTATTATTAGTGCATTTTATGGAGGACTGTTTCCTGATCCTGGGAGAGTAGACTACAATGCCGGCTGTTCTGACTCACAGCCTGTAAGTATGTTTTCATATTTAAAGGATTTGCCACTGATGATTCAAACGCGAGTTTTGAGCAGTGTAGAGTAACGCTTGTTGTTTGTTGTAGCTCCGATCACAAATGCAGACATAAAAACATAAAACGTGGCGCGATGCAACGCAACGAGTAAAAACACAGTATAAGTCATTATAATCAGTAATTTTGTTTATAATGGGTTTTGTTGGTTTCGTCTCGTCGCGCCGGGACACGGCATCAACAGTATGGTAGGGGCGTAACATTTCCGTCACACGCTTGAGGTATTCGGCCAATCACAATGCACTGGATAGCTAGCCAATCAGAGCACACTTTGCTTTTCAGACCGATGAGCTTTGTAAAAATTGACGCGTTTCAGAAAGGCGGGGCATAGAGGAGAAACAATAATGTACAGTATGTGGAAAATAATGTGTTTTTTGATCCTTAAACCGCATAAACACATTTCATTACACTAAATACACAAAATAATGTTCTTTTTAGCAGCATCATATGACCCCATCATATGAGGCGATTTTCTCAGTATTTAGATTTTTTTGCACCCTCAGATTCCAGATTTTCAAATAGTTGTATCTCGGCCAAATATTGACATATCCTAACAAACCATACATCAATGGAAAGTTTATTTATTCAGCTTCCAGATGATGTATAAATCTCAATTTCAAAAAATTGACCCTTATTACTGGTTTTGTGGTCCAGGGTCACATATAATGTGATCCTTATTTAACTATTTATACACTATTTCATTATGAAAAATGTAAATATTTACCTGTTGGTCAGTCTTACTTGTTTTAAGATGTGTCATTAATTTGCTTTTCATCCGTAACAGATTTTCTTAATCTTTTGTCTTACCACAAATGGGTTTGGTGATGTACTAATGTGATACTGAAAGCTGATTGATTTGAGTTGTTACCTCTTATCATGATCGGGTATATATATGCAATTGGAGATCAGATCATATGCATCTGTGTAAATTGAATAAAATAGAAGGACTGACACTGTTTGTAAATATATTATACATTTATATATAATTACATTTACATCTACATTTAGTCATTTAGCAGATGCTTTTATCCAAAGCGACTTACGAATGAGGACAATGGAAGCAATCAAAATCAACAAAAGAGCAATGATATGCAAGTGCTATAACAAGTCTCAGGTAGCTTAACGCAGTACACATAGCAAGGTGTTTTTTTTAATTATATAATAAATAAAAAGAAAACAGATAGAATAGAAAAAGAATAAAGCAAGCTAGTGTTAGAGGCCTTAAAATTTAAATACAATTTTTGGAGCTAAATATAACATCCAACAAAAAATATTTCAGCAAAATTTTGATCCTTTTTCAAAGATCTCAGTCTGTTTCATACGCATATGAGCTGTCAACTATTCATTAAAGTCTGTGAAATTTAATGGGGAATTGCTGGCCGTCAAGATGAGCCTTTAAACAAAGTGGAAATATTTACGTGTATTACTAATATTTATACCATGAAATGAAAGTTATGCGTGGAGGAAAACATGTTTCTAGCGCATTAAAAGGCACACGCATCTGTCACAGCACCTGGCATCGAATAGTTGTTACAATATATATATTGTCTGCATGTATTGGTATCTAATGTGTGTCTTTGATTTGTGTTTCTAGGAAGACCCACCATTTCTCCTGGACCCTCCTCCTAAAGCAGCTGTGAAGGAGAGCTTGGCTGACCCTGAGTATGAGGAAAAAAGAGTGAGTTTGTTACACTTTTAATCCACACTGTTAATGTATAATGTAGTGGCAGCTGGTTTTTAAAGACATTGAGGTGTTAGTCAGTGGTAACCACAGGTGAGAAGAATGAGGTTTGCAGTTCCAACCCTCAAGACCAACCAGAGATAGAGGTGAAATCAACCAGATGAAGGAATTTACTAGATGTTAAGCAAATACTGAATTCAGACATGCTAGATGCCTTCCTACATTTATATACTACTTGTGAATTCAGCATTTTTCAGATTTCAGGCACAGTTTAGGTCACATTTGGCAGAATTTTTAATTATTTTTAAATGATGACATACAAATAATGTAAAATCAACCAATTAATTTTTAAATGTCTCATACAAAAGTGTTTTTTTAACAAAACTTTGTAAAGTAAAAATATTTTTTATTGAGTTTGAAGTCATAATTTGCAGATAATAATTTACTCAAAAACCTTGGTCTCTCCCTTGGCTATAGAAAACAGACCGTGCCAACAGGTTTGAGTTTCTGCTGAAGCAGACAGAGCTGTTCGCTCATTTCATTCAGCCTGCCAGTCAGAAATCCCCCACCTCACCTCTGAAGGTCAAGGTGGGGAGACCCCGAATCAAACAGGATGAGAAACAGAACCTGCTGTCTGTCGGAGAGTGAGTCAGACACACATACACAGACATGCATGCTCACACATTCAGATGCATGAGGTTAGCGATTATTCCCAAAGCTGTTGGTCAGACATGTCGTCATGGTGATTTGGTTTGATTTATTTGTGGCCCGTGTTTGTGTGTTTCAGTAACCGCCATCGTCGAACAGAGCAGGAGGAGGATGAGGAACTCTTATCTGAGAGCAGGAAGGCAGCTAATGTTCTTGTTCGTTTTGAGGAGTCACCATCATGTATGAATCAATGTTTTTATGAACAGTCAGTCTGTTTCTGTTTATTAATGAGTCTCACACTGTTTTAAATACAAATAGCAATTAATATATATTTAAAAAGAATAATTAAATAAAAATAATCTGTGATTATTTACTCACTCCCATGTCATTCTAAACCCGTATGCTGCTATTTCATCCATGGAACACAAAAAGAGGATTTATACAGAACTTTTAATATGGTGCAAGTTATTTGACATGACATTTAGTAACGAGACAAGCAAGAATAAATGGTGTTTGATGTTACTGACATCCAAAAAAAACTGTGAATAATTACATAAATTCGGCCTTTCCCACACAAAGCTATCATATGACTTGAGAAGGCTCTGAATGTAGTCATATGGGCTACTTTTATGGTACTTTCATAGTGCTTTTTTGTTCTTTTTGGATCTTGACAGTTCATAGTCACTATATAGTATGTGGTCTTTGTATGAGAAAGATTCTTTAGAAAAATTCTAATTTTGTATTACACAGGAAAAATAACTAAATGCATGTTTGAAACTACTTGAGAGTGAGTAAATTTCTTAACAGAAGTGGTCCTCAACCAGGGGGCCTCAGAACAATTCCAAGGGGCCTCAAGATGACTTAAAATGACTTAAAATTAGACAAGACAAGCATTAAAATAAACCACAACAACTAACAAACATAATTTCTTTTAATTCAAACAATCAACAACTCTTTTTTATTTTTTGAAGAACTAGGATTTACACTTTCTTTGAAAACCCGATTATATGAGGTAGACATTAATATGATCATTTAAATTAATAAATTCAAATTAATAAAATATTATAAAATAAAATATAACTCTATGGTAATTGTTTATAACTAAGTAATTTTTTTTCTAGTTATGCCAAGCTCAAGAATATTTTATCAGGTAGAAATTGTGAATAAAAAATATTTGTAATATTTATATATAAAAATCTTTATCCTTAATTCTTGTTGATGGGCCTTGGAGTCAAAAAGGATAGGAACCACTGCTTTACAGGGGGAATGTAAAGTTTCTGCAACACTAAAGGTGTATTCACACCTGTCTTGTTTGTTTCGATTGAATCGAACTCAAGTTCGTTTCCCCTCTTGGTGCGGACCTTTTTGGCAGGTGTGAATACAGCAATCGCACTCGGGTGCGGACCAAACAACCGTACCGAGACCCAGCTGAAGAGGTGGTCTCGGTCCGCTTCCAAACGAACTCTGGTACGGTTCGTTTAAGGTGTGAATATGACCCGACCTCGATCCGACCCAATTGCAGAAATCACGCTCAGAAACACAACTTGCGCAAATAGTGCTGTTATTTGCGTTTCAGTGGCTTAAATCACTTGTTTTTAAACCATAATGCTTAAAAACACATGCAAATGATGAGTTTTCGTGACCAGGGCGCACAGCAACGTGACGTGAGTGCGCTAAATAGGCTAAAGCTTGCCGCAAAAATTACCATGAATATGTTAGGGGAAAATAGTAAGGAGATATTTGAATTATTTATTAATAAACTAGTGTTTTATGAGTCAGTGTCGCAAAGATGAAGTTGATTATCCTGACTCGTCATCTTCATCATTGGACGCACCTTTAGAAAGAAATGCATCTTTACAGATTACATAATAATAAGAGTTTTTGTTTTGGATTTGAATTATTTAAAGCTTTCTATAGATATACTCATCATGTCTGTAAGGAAAATATTCGCTGAGTTTCGGTGCATATTTGTGAAGCGCTCCTGTTCAAGACCCGAGACGGCAAGTGCATCCTATTTGTTTTCTTTATTTTACAAAAGCACAGCGTTTTTTGATATTGTGAGTGCACACAAATAAAAATAGACCCGTTACAGTTCTGAACAATGTATTATTCTTACCTTCATGAGCAAAAATTACGGCGTATTTAAATTGTTTCCACTGATGTCCCGAAGCACGCTTCAGCTTCCACTCTCCGCACAAACTATTGGATATGTAATAATAGCGCACATTTATATAGGTTAAATGTTTAAACTAACATTGTGATGTGCTTTAAGTATTTTATATCTATAGATTTTATTTTCGGCAAGTCGTAATTACAACATCGTCTGACATTGTCTCATATGATGCTCATAAGTTTTTTCATATTGCATAATATCTGATAACACCAAATCAGTAAAAGAATAAAAATTTCACTATGAAAGATCTCCATGATTAGCCTGTTTTTGCACTCCCTGTTTTTCCCTGCTTGAGAATTTCTGTCCAATGAATGGATGACCTTAGCACACGTGTGGTTTTGTTTACAATTTCTGGTTCACTTGCAAAAAGGGCAGTGTGAAAGCAAACCGCACAAAACTAAAAAAATCAACATTGTATTTGGTCCGAACCAAAGCAAGTGAACTAGCGGACTTTCCTAGTGTGAATACACCCTAACAGTCCCAAATGGAATGGCAAAAATAACGATTGTTTCCATCGTTATTATTTTTCTGTCTAATTTTCTTTAAGGCCTTTTTTCTTACTTTATAGCCTCTTTGAGCTCCTGTATTCTTGGAAACAGCAATTATTTTTATAGTTTTGAAATTACACACTGCACCTTTAATAACACACAAGGTGACAACAAATTTACACGAACTGTGTTATCAAGCAGCTGTCAAGAACAACAGACACCTGTAATGTGATGTGTAACATTTAAGCACCTTATCCAGTACTTGATTTCATTAGATGATTTATTATAGCTCATTCACCTGTGATCAGATTCAGATTCAGATTCAGTGGTTGCTAATTATTCATTTTTGATTCATCGACAGATGTTAAGAATGGAGCTTTGAGAGATTATCAAATCCGAGGCCTGAACTGGATGATTTCTCTGTATGAAAACGGCATCAATGGCATCCTGGCTGATGAGATGGTAAAAATCCCAATCTGTTTCTCTCTAATGTTTTAAAATAAAGCTCAACGCATTGAAACCCAACATGGTCCTAGTGGCAGGTAAAAGCAACTATATGATAGTCCTTAATGGAATGCCTACATTTTTAGAAATAATCTGAATATGCGTCATTGCAGAACCACACAGATTCATTACAATGAAAATGTGGCTCCGGCATTTTTTCAGAGACTTCAGTAAGACTGTGATTTTTCTGGGTCTATCTTGTTGATGTCATAGACTGTGACTCACTGGATTTCTGTATTCTGATTGGTTCAGGGTCTGGGTAAGACCCTGCAGACAATCGCGTTGCTAGGCTACCTGAAGCACTACAGGAACATTCCCGGCCCCCACATGGTCCTAGTGCCCAAATCTACCCTGCATAACTGGATGAATGAATTCAAGCGCTGGGTGCCCACCCTGAAGGCCGTCTGTCTCATTGGGGATAAAGATGAAAGAGTAAGGCTGCTCAAGTCCTTCTGTTTTTGTTTTCTATGCCCTTTCTACCCACGTTCACTCTACTAGCAGGTCCTCCAAAATGCTTGTATTATAATTAATCAGTCCTAATTAGTATGTGCATGTTTTTAGGCAGCGTTCATACGTGACGTGATGATGCCCGGTGAATGGGACGTGTGTGTGACATCATACGAGATGGTGATTCGGGAGAAATCTGTCTTTAAGAGGTTTAACTGGCGCTATCTGGTTATCGACGAGGCCCATCGTATCAAAAACGAGAAATCAAAGGTATTTGAACCCAGACAAACAACTGATGAGCACCAATTAATGCAAGAGTAACTAAAAAAGCAGAGTTATGTGTCTCATAACACTTCTGAGATGATTTAATGATCTGATACAGAGGAAAAGACTTCAGAGCCATCTTTCCTGTCTTTTTCCTTCTTGATGTCTCTTTCTCTCTTATCTCCGGCTCACAGTTGTCAGAGATTGTGCGTGAGTTTAAGACGACCAATCGTCTGTTGTTGACTGGTACCCCACTGCAGAATAATCTACATGAGCTCTGGTCGCTTTTGAACTTTCTGCTGCCTGATGTGTTCAACTCTGCCAGTGTGAGTCATACTTTTTTAAATATCGCAGTCTGTTTCATCTCCTCCCACATGTTATGTTGCTGTATCTGTCACAGTTGTGTTGGAAGTTTGTGTGCAAATGTGCTGTGTGTTTAAAGAAGTCTTCACTTTAGATTATAAAACCAAGTTTATAATCAAATCAGCAAAGAGGCTGGGAAAAAATGGCTCCAGACTGTTTTTAGTTGAATATTCATTTCAGTACCTTTCAAAAGTTTGGGGCTAGTAAGATTTTTATTTTATTTTTTAAAGAAATTAATACTTTTATTCTGAAAGCAAGGTTTGCATAATCGCTAACCTGATGTTCTGGAACTGTTGTTTCTTCCAATTAGGCTACTAAAATGTATCTGTACCAAAATGTATCCATGTCTTGGCAATTATTCTCTTAAGCAGTCGGTTATGTCTTAAATGAACTTAAACAGTGGTGAAAGAAATCGCATGTGTATCATTATTTTGGATCCATGCATCAGGTCTTAAAGGGACAGAAGCCTATAAAAACCTGCTGCTTTCCGTGTCATTAATGTTAAACATCAAAACACAACTTTCAACAAAGATTAATCTATATTTAATTTATACAGTGAACACTATGCAGTGTTATTTTACATGTAATTATTACATTTCTGTACCTGAAAACTAATGTTAGATCTTATTTTATTTGTGATTTTGTTCTATTTTATTTATCTAGGCTATGCTTGTAATTTTTTTATTTTTCTTATTTTATTACTGACAGTTCAATTGTCTTTAAAAATGCTTGACCTTTATTAGTTATGTTACTAGTTTTTGCAGTGGTATTGAAGAAGTGTTCTTTAAATAATAAAAAAAAAATTATCCAATGTGTTACTCCAAAACCATGAATTTTGTGATCCGTTGCACCCCTACTCTCTTGACTTATTATTTGAAGAATATACATTCATGGAAGTTTTTGATCGTGCTGATTTGTCCACAGAGAGATGTGACACTGAAAACTGGAGTAATGCCATCATAGGAAAAATTTAATTTGAAACTGTATTAAATGAGAAAATAATTTTAAGTTAGTGTATTTAACATAGATCATTGTCTAAGAGGCATGATTTTGATCATAACTCGGTGAGAAGCCAACAGGTCCCCATAAAAAATAATTTCTAAATGAAAACATAAAAATGCAACAACAACAAAAAAATGCTTCTCTAAAAGTTAGGTTTAAAGGTTAAAAATTAAATCAATAATATTAGCTCTGTATAAAGACAGTAGAAGTCAATCGAATGTTACTACCAAGAAAACATCTGTGTGTGTTCTAAAATTTTAGGATTTTGATTCCTGGTTTGACACAAATAACTGTCTTGGTGACCAGAAGCTGGTTGAAAGACTTCATGCAGTGAGTCTTACTCTCTCTTTGGAAGATATTTTTAGCATTGTTCAGCATTGAAGTAGTTTTTGTTGTTGATGATGATGATAATGATTGGCTATTGAGTGGTTGTTTTCAGGTTCTGCGTCCATTCCTGCTGCGTCGTATCAAAGCAGAGGTGGAGAAGAGTCTTCCTCCTAAGAAAGAGGTGAAGATTTACCTGGGGCTCAGTAAAATGCAGAGAGAATGGTAAGATCACACACTCACAACTTCCTTAAAAACAAACATTTGTTAAGGGGATGAGACATAAGGCCCCTTTTCAGATACTGGATCACAGTCGTGTAGCACTTGGCCACATTAAAAGTTTAGTGCAAGTTTACCAGATGCATTGTAATTCATATCACTGAAGCAACATTCAGAGGTGGGCAGGGACAGATTCTGACCACATCTGATGAAAAGAAAAACACAGATTTTTGAGGCCGATCGTCGATCACAGAAAGCAGTATCTGCCGATACGATCACTGATACCAATCTTTTTAAAGCCTTCTTTTTATCAGAGGTGTAAAGTATTGGAGTAAATGTAATTAGGTACTGTACTTGAGTATCTTTTCGGGTACTTTGTAGTTGTACTGAGTATCAAAGATGTTAGCAACTTTTACTCTTTACTTTACTACATTTTTGAACGAGTATCTGTACTCTTTACTCCACTACATTTGAAATGAGTGTTGCAGTTACACATTACATTTTGCATGGACCTAGCTTTTTCTGCAGCAGTTTATTTCTGCTACAAAAGACATGATACTGCCTGCTACAGGTTTTGCCTTTACTCACCCAAACTTGTCAACAAGGCTACTTTATGTGAATGCGAGTTCCTTAGCAAGTATTTGTGAATCAGAGGTGTTTTATATATGAGATGAGGACAATGAGGCCCAAACCAGCATATCCACTGCAAGAAGGCTTCGGCTTTTTAATTTTACTTAACATTATTTTATGTACGTATCCATTATACCGAAGAGACCTTTTTGAAAGATGTTGTTTGTTTGTTTGTTTTGTAATTTTGAGGTGTTCAGTTTTATTTTGGTTTTAGAAAATAAACTTGATTGCTCTCCTCATAAATCAACTCATTCTTGTTTTTGTTTCATGCTCTCTGTGCCTTGCCCTGGACTTTTATGTCACTTTCTGTCTTCCATGGTGTTTGTAGTCAGTTTGTAGTCCGTTTGTTCATTGGTTCCCCTTGATTAGTCTTCCCAGGTGTGTCTTATCTTGTTAAGCTTGTTAGCCCCCTGTGTGTATATAGCCCTAGTTTTTCTTTAGTTCCTTGTGAGTTGTTGAATGTAATGGTTGTGTGTTTGCCAGTCATTCTGTTCTTTGTTCCCTTTGGTGTTTGCCTTATTGTTTGTTCTAGTTTTTCCATTAAATGCCTGCACATAGATCCTTGCCTCCGCCTGTTTTCCGCAGCTTCTACACAACGTTACAGTTTTTCACTGGCATGTCTCTGTGACTAGTGCATCTTTGAGCCTATATTTAGTATAAGTAAAATACTGAAGTACTGTTAAAATCAGATACTCTAAGACTTTTACTCAAGTTGTTTTGGAATTGGTGACTTGTAACGTGAAGTGGAGTAATTTTCACTGGAAGGTATCTGTACTTTTACTCAAGTATGGTTTTTAGGTACTCTTTACACCTCTGCTTTTTATCATGTAGAATTATTTATAGTGACACTCCAATCAGGATTTTTAGACATTTATTCAGGGCCTGAATTTCATTTTTGAAAATGGGGGGGAATTCCCCTCTTAGGTGACTCTTGTGAGAGGGGATTTTTTTAATTTGAAGGGTGGAGGGGGCATTTTTTTTTGACATTTTTCAAAAATACATATTTATCTCACCTAAATGTTTGATCATGCAGTGCATTTTTGTTTTTACAATCGTGCATTTGTTGCACAATAGTTAACACGCAGCACAAGCCTGATTTGTGAACTGTATGTGAGGTGGCCTTTTACACCGGGTTCACACATACTCCGTTTGCAGTGCATATGCAGTCCATGTGTGGTACGTAAGTGGTGCAGAAGCAGCGCAATGAGTCCTGCTTTCACACAGGCTGTTTACTACAAACACAGAATTTATCCATTATTTTGATTTGTTGTTACTGAAAATGCTTTTTCAGCATTGCGATTTTTTTTTTACACAGTACAGTAATACAATCTTTCATAGACGTGTTTAAACACAATAAATTTAAGCATCACATTATTCAATGCTCTTTACTTTTGCATTTACTTCTAGATTTATATATTAAGTTGCTCAAGCAATTGGCAAAATGTTTAAACTACTTGTCTTACATTATCACAAAAATTCTAAATTAAAACTTACCATTGACAGAAACAGTCAGCTCTACTACCTTTTCTTTTGCATCTACATCTTTATTACAAGCAATCCTGCGGTTCATAAAGATCTTTGTTTTCCTACCTCCACGAGTACCATCTATTATTGCCTTGTTTATCTAAAAGTGCTCTTTTCCTTTAAACCAAGCCAAAAAGCCATAGCCTATGTATTGACTGTGAAACACAGTAGACTTTAATGATATGCATTTATTGTGTAATTACTACATTTTCGTGTCAATCCATGTTCATATTTACTGCAAACAATGCGCTGTCACTTTAATTCAGCACGTGCAGCACATACAGCAAACTTGGTGCGGATCTCTGCAATGCTGCAGACGCACCGCTCCTGGGACCGCAACCGTGTGTGCAGTGTGAACGCTTAAATCCGTTAACATGAGCACGGAAAAAATACGCACCACATACGCACTGCAAACGGAGTATGTGGAAACCTCTGACGGCAGACATTGTAGATCGTCAGCTTGAGATCGGTTTATGAGATCAGCCTTTATAAAGACTGCTGATTAAACATCCCAAAGCGATTATCGGCCGATAGTGATCGGTAGCTGATCAATCGGAGCACCCCTAGATGTACAGTAAATGCTGATGTGCTTTTGTTATCTGCATGAGACTGCAAATTATTTAGAACTTCGATGGACTGAGTTGTAAATTTTTACCAAGGGGTTCTGTTTTTTTGTTTAAATTTTTCTGGGCTCCTTTTTAATGGTTAAATTAAATTGTATTAATCAAAAAGCATGTCTAATTAGTTAAAATCATGAAACTTAAACAATTTAACATCAATTTATTAAAAGTTTAACAAAAATTAAATGTTTAGGGCCCAATTAAATTTCCCCCCCCCCAACCTTATGTTTTATTGTTACCAAATTCTGTGTTTTAGCATGCCTAATTATTTGAAAGCATAAAAACAAGTTTCATTTATTCTTACAATAGCCAATTTTCCCTCAGAAATTCTGTGTTGTGTATTTAAAATTTTAAGACATAAAACATTCATTTAATTTATCTTTTAATTAATGAAAATTAAACAAATTAAATTTTTTAGAAAATAAAGGAGATTTAATATTACAATTAAAACACTGAAGAAATATTGTATGATTATTCCTTAAAAATAAGGTTTTAATTTTAGTAGTAGTAGCCTATAACGTACATTCTACTGAACAATAATAATATATTTCTGCCACAATGTCTTCAAGTTAAACCAAACTTTTATTTTGACCGGTTGCCGTGAATACCTTTACATTTCTGTGTGTATGTGATATGAGGATAGTTTTACTCAAATGAAACAGTCAAATGCTCATGAAGTGACTTTCAGAGCAGTTCTGCAGATGTTTATCATGTATTTATGTCCTCATTAGTGAGACAGCAGATGTTAATATCACCGGAAGCGTCACGCACGCTTCAGTACGAGTAGTAAACAAAACAGCGCGTCTGTGCCATTCATTAACACAGAGACATGCAGAAATCATATTTAAATAGTCGTTTTGCGGCCTAATATTTACAAATACTAGTGGGAGTGGGAGTGTGCTCACTTGTGTGTGCGTGCACGTTTGTGTGTGTGTGCATCGGGGCGGAACTCCGTTGTGCGCGATACAGAGAGCGCGACCATGTAACGTAGAGACAGAAATGACATGACGTCATGTAAATAAGATAACATAAGGCCTCAGTCTGTGAGGACTTACAGTTGTGTTTATGTTAGCCTATTTTGTTCTGTTAAGATGTTGTTGAAATGCAAAATAAAATTTAAAAAACTGGGGAGAAAAAAAAACATAAGGCTATTTAGTTTGTTTAGTAAAACAAGGTATAGACCTGTTCTATAGGAAAGGTAACTTTTTTTAATATTTCATTTCATTTTTCATTTTATTTCGAACAAAGCACAATATAAAACAAAATATATAAACACAACAAATATGTTGCAGCACCAAAGAAAAACCACGTCCCAAAGACGTTATACCAAATGTCTGAAAAGGAGCAGGATGAAGCAAAAGCTACTATTTTTCCCACCCCGTATACAATTCCATATCATTCCAGTATATCTTTTAATATATTACATCGGTATCTTTATATTTTTATATATTCCTTACAAAATAACAAATCCACAATAACTTAAACACCAACCAACTGTTTTTTTTTACCACCCCACAATCACCCATCCTAATACAATCAACATTATAATCCCCACAACCCTCACAATCACCTCTATACATCCACATATCCTTTTAATTAATAAAGTGTTTTTATACAATGTTTTAAACTGTTTAATATTTATACAATGCTTTAACACCTGCTCCAAACCATTCCACAACCGCACCCCACAAACAGAGATACACGTACTTTTTAAAGTTGTTCTTATATTAATCTTTTTAAAGTTTAACTCTTCCCTAAAGTTATAACCACTCTGCCTTTCCCAAAAAATTGTTTGTACTTTCCCAGAAATAACTTATTTCTTGCTTTAAACATAACTTTAAACATAACTTGCTTCTTTTAAATTTAACCAAATCAGTAAACTTCAATATATTTGACTGTAAAAATAATAAATTTGTCTGTTCCAGATATCCTACATTATTAATAATTCTGATTGCTCTCTTTTGTAATATTCATATCGATTGTAAATCGGTTTTGTAGGTATTTCCCCAGATTTCCACACAATAACTCAAGTACGGTAATACAAATGTATTATACAGAATATGCATTGATTTATTGTCCAAAATATGTCTTCCTTTATTCAGAATTGCTGTAGTCTTTGCCACTTTAACTTTAACATACTTTATTTGTGGTTTTTCCAGCATATCTTGTGATCTAAAATTACACCAAGAAACTTATTTTCATTTACTCTTTCTATATTTACATTGTCAATTTTCAATTCTACTTGAGGATTTGTTTGATATTTTCCAAATAGCATAATCTTTTTTAATCATAAAGTTTTACTTACATTTAATGACAATTTATTTACATCAAACCATTGTTTTAATTTATTAATTTCAATTGTTATCACCTCCAAAAGCTGCTGTAAATTATCCCCGAAACAGAAAATATTTGTTTCATCCGCAAATAAAATACATTTTAGTATATCTGGTACTCTACACATATCATTGATATAAATTATAAACAGTTTTGGAGCTAAAACCGATCCTTGTGGTACACCACAAGTTATGTTCATATTTGAAGATTTCTGTTAACAGATTTCCACAAACTGTTGCCTGTTTCTTAGATAACTACTCACCCAGTCCAAACCAACCCCTCTAGTTGCTACTTTAAATGACTTATGTTGTGATCTGGTGCTATAGAGAAAATAAAATTAACTTGACCTTCGGGGGGCGGGGGTGGGGGTGGGGGGATTACAATGGCAGGGGAAACACTGTGCTAGTCAAACTCACCAACCATTTAGTAGGCTGTTAAAAGACTAGTCAACCATCCTGCCCAGTCAAAAATCAATTAAAAAACAATTAGGAGTTATTGTCATGAGTTGCAATAAAAATTCACACACTAACAAACTGTTTGTTTCCTTGTTTTAACCAGGTACACACGTATCCTAATGAAGGATATTGACATCCTGAACTCTGCCGGTAAGATGGATAAGATGCGGCTTTTGAATATTCTGATGCAGCTTCGGAAATGCTGCAACCATCCGTACCTGTTTGACGGGGCGGAGCCTGGTCCCCCATACACCACGGACACACACTTAGCCACCAACAGTGGCAAGATGGTTGTGCTGGATAAACTTCTGCCTAAAGTGCAAGAGCAAGGTGAGCAGTGTGTGTGTGTGTGTTTATTAGCTTTTAATGGGCAGATATTTAGTCATGTTTTTAATTAAAATGCACATTAACTTTTTCATGTTTTTGCATGCATTCCTGGATATATGTGTGTACAGGATCCAGAGTGTTAATATTCAGCCAGATGACACGGATGTTGGATATTCTGGAAGATTATTGCATGTGGAGAGGGTTCGAGTACTGCAGATTGGATGGCAATACACCTCACGAGGCCAGAGAGGTACACATACTGACACATGCATACATTAAATAGCATGGTTTCATACAGAAACATGCATGTTACGCAACAAATGGCTCTTATGAGCCAATTCATTTTTTATTGAATCAAAATCATACAGCATAACTGGTGTAAGTTCAATCGATTCATGATGACAAATTACTCTTTTGAGTCAGTTATTAATAGTGAATCGGTAGTTAATTGACTCGTTCATTAGACAAAAATTTTCACTGAAAGACACACATTCTAAGTTTTGTCAGTAGCAAAAAAATTTAATGAATGAATGAATAAGACATGTTACAGGGAAACTTGTCACCTTTTTGCAAAAATTGCCAATTTGGATCCAGAATAGGTCTACGAAAAATGTTTTAAGTCTTTAAGTGGTTTTCTTCCAAAAAACATTAATGCCTTGGTTTAACATGCAAAAGCTAAGAATTTAAGACAGAAAATAAAAATAAAGAAAATAAAAAATACAAATAATATTTTTTACTTTAGAGTTCAATAGTAATATTACTGTAATATGTTTATTTTTAACTTTTATAATTGAATTAAATAAAAAAATAAATAATTATTGATTTAATTAATATTATTATTGGATAGTCATATTGATTGGGTTCCATAAAAACAATATAGGTACCTGAAAAAACGATATACACTTGCTAAAATCAACTGTAAATACTCTTTTCTTTTAAAGCTGGGGCCATGCTGTTAGTAGTTTGTTTAGTATTATTATTTAATATATAGTTTTGCCTTTATGGTATGGTATTGTCTTTATTCCACCTGTGAATTTATTTATTTTTTTATAAAAATTGTTTCAAGTTTTTTTAATATGAACTTGCAAAGGACTTGCATTTCATCTACTAAAATATCTCTTTCTCTGAAGAACTAAAGGTATTGTTTATGGTCTGGTAAGAAAAACCAGAACTGCTCTCGTTAAATCACGATTCCCATCTCTAAATACCAAAAGGTAGAAAGGAATGATTCACCAAGAGGAAGAAAGGAAATCAACAGGCTTTATAAAATTATGAGACACATACATATACATCACGTGGAATCTCAGCAGAGTTTATATAAAGACACTGATTAACCAACCTGGTAGTCATAGGAACCGCTGATCAGTTCTGGGGTGAATGTAAAGTCTGTGGTTACATGGGGATGTTAGATATTCTTGCAAATACTAGACATTAAAAGTGTTAGTTTCTTCTTCTATCAATTTCAAATCTAACAACCAGTTTGCCTGTTTTGAATGTTTTTAGTGAATTTTAAGTAATATTGTGTAGAATAAGAATCTGTAAATTTGTTATACATGTAAAAATCAGTTGTATATGTAAATAGCTTTATGTATATCAGCCACTGACCACCCTAATAGACTACCAATTATAAGTAGACCGTATGAATTATAATTATGCAAGTCAAATAAATAATTTCTGTCTCTCTTAAATGCTGTCCTTCTATCTCTGTTGTTGTGCATTAGCAAGCCATAGATGCTTTTAATGCCCCGAACAGCAGTAAATTTATCTTCATGCTGAGCACACGAGCAGGTGGGCTGGGAATTAATTTGGCTACAGCTGATGTGGTGATTCTCTACGACTCAGACTGGAACCCACAGGTGGACCTGCAGGCCATGGTGAGAATCACAACACACACACACACACACAAAACTACAAAACCAAGCTCAGTAAACTTTATGATTGTGAGCCTCAGAGATGTGCCAGCGTTCTTTATGACTGGTGTTTTAAATGGTTGTTGTTGTGCCGTGTACTGTATTTTAGGACCGTGCTCACCGTATCGGACAGAGGAAACCAGTAAAAGTGTTCAGGTTGATCACAGACAACACAGTGGAGGAGAGGATTGTGGAGAGAGCGGAGATGAAGCTACGCCTGGACTCTATAGTGATTCAGCAGGGTATGTGCACACTAGGAGTAAAACAGTTGCTGCAGAGAAAAAAATTATTCCTTACGGTTCAGTCTCTCTACGGTTCTCGTGTCTAATGACACCTTTAAAAATATAAATATGAAACTATGAATTTTAAGGTGTGCATGTTTTAAAAGTAATTACAGTAATTCTCTCTCTCTGAATGGCTGTAATGGCAGAGGGGAAATGGATTTAACAGTTAATTAAACAAAAAAACTCAAACTTCGTATAGCAAATGTGTAATTATAAGTAATTTGCATTACTTAAAGTAAACAAAACTCTACAGATGGTTTGCAAATTGTAGATGCTAATAGATTTCTCACTGGAGCAGATTTTGAATTAGTATTGGATGCATGAGTTTGGTGTGTGATGTTGAAACCTAATGGTATTTACTAGTGGCCAGTGTGTCTGCACTACTGTTCAAAAGTTTGGGGTCAGTATATTATTTTTTATTTTTTTAATGAAATAATTTTATTCCGCAAGGGTGCATTAAATTGATCAGAAGTGACAGTAAAGATTGATAATAATAGGAAATGTTTCTTGAGCACCAAATCAGCATAGAATGAGTTCTGAAGTTCTAATGTCTACTGAAAAGCTTTGCCATCACATGAATAAATTACATTTAAAAATATATTAAAGTAGAAAACACATTTCAAATTGTAATAATATTTCACAACAATATTACAGTCTTTTAAAAAAAGACTTAATTGAGCATAACAAAAAACATTAAATAAGACTTAAAAACATTAATAGTGTAACATAGTAGTGTATGTTTTCTATACACCACATCCCATGAATAAATGTCTCACAAGAAGTATTTTATTTTTTTATTTGGAATTTAACAGTTTGGTGCATTAACAACCAATTGCAGTTTTAAAAATGGGTCATTAGTGTTTATATTTAGTGTTTAAAACTGAAATTTGAACAATTAAAAAAAGGTCAAGTAGTCTTTGCGCCTGTCTTATGATGTGTTAAACAACAGTGATGTGCTGTTATTTGTGCTCTTACAGGACGGCTGATTGATCAGCAGAGTAAACTTGGGAAGGATGAAATGCTACAAATGATTCGACATGGAGCCACACACGTGTTTGCCTCTAAAGACAGCGAACTAACAGATGAAGACATCGACACCATTCTGGAAAGATGCGCCAAGAAGGTGAGTGGACACAAACAAATTAAGACTAGACTGAAAACTATATAGTTGGTTAAATTAACTGGTAAACTCCATAATAGCTTCAGATTCAAATTCCAAAGGCATTCATATTCAAACTGATGAATATAAATAAAACCCATCAGATTTTCTTCACATCATGAGAATTTTCCACTCTTACACTCTGGTTGATTCTATATGACCCTGTTGAACCCTCTTTGATGGCTGTTCTTCCTCTCAGACGGCAGAGATGAACGAACGCTTGAGGAAACTCGGCGAGAGCTCGCTGAGGGACTTCACCATGGACACGGGCGGCACCGAGACCAGCCTTTACAACTTTGAGGGAGAGGATTACAGAGAGAAACAAAAAGTTAGTGTCTGTGTTACTGGCTGGGAATCGATTCATACTTGCATATAATGCAGCTCTGAGGTGTATCGGAGTCTATCAGCATGCATTTGGCAGCTTTTTAAGCTTTGCACTTTCATGTCACAGACTGAAAGCATAGTGTATGTGTGTGTTTAAGTGTTTTAAAGAATTCTGTGTTGTGCAGCTAAGTTTGATCGAATGGATCGAGCCTCCTAAGAGAGAAAGGAAGGCCAATTACGCTGTAGATGCTTACTTCAGAGATGCACTGCGAGTCAGCGAACCAAGAGCCCCGAAGGTAACACACGTGCACAGTTTAGACACTGAACTGATTTTTTTGTCAGTGCTACTCATGACTGCATACTCTAATGCAATTACAGTGTACACAAGCCTACTACACAATAAATAATGCACTCAGATCACTGTTTTCATCTGAGTCAGTGAGTAAAGTAAACAGTAGTAGTAACTCAGCTGAAGGGTGCTGTATCATCATGTATTAGAGGGACGTAATGGATAAAGGATTGAAACACAAAGGTTGCAGGTTCAAACGCTGACTCAGAAAATGACCTCATGAACTGGACGTTCTTCTTCTGTCTGTCCTGTCACTGCTGTGCCCTTGAGAGAGACACTTAACTCTAGATTGCTCCTGAGGGACAGTTTGTTCGAATAGTGCACTGTAAGTCATAAAAAACATCAATAAGGATAAAAGTGGCTACTAAAGAAGAAGTAAATGCACTGTTCTACATCCTGTTGTAGGGAAACATTGCACCTTTGATGCATCTTATTAATATCTATAGTTGTTTTAATCCAATTTGTAAATGTATAGTGTCAGTTTTATAAGTTACTAGTGTTTCTGATAAAATTATATTCATAAAACTACCATCTTTTTTATTATAAAATATATAAATATGATGTGTACGATACATTTTGTGAATGTAGTTTACAATTATTTTATGTTGTACTAGTCAGTGCTGTTATTGTTAACTCAAACTAAAACGATTAAAAATCATCTTTGTTCATTGAAATAAATCTGAATATTATATGAAAAGCTTAAAAAAGTAGAAATGTTTCCTTGGCAACTAGCTGAAATAAAGTCAATTTCAGTTGTAGTACTAAAATTACTATAGCTAAATATAAAACTAAAAAAGCGAATAAAAAGACAAATGCACAACAAAATTACTCTTACACTAAAATTAGAGGCAAATTTAGATATTAATTGCTGTAATAGTATATAAATAATACTGAAATTGCATCAGACTGTCCCACCAATCATCAATATTACTGGATCTAGATTTTATGTTGAGAAAAATAACTGTCAAAAACCAACAACCATTGGGAAAATTGTATTCTGTTGCTATTTGCGAGGGCAGAGTAAACTAGCTTTAATATTGCCTGGTCTTAAAAAAAAAACAGATTTCTAGTAAATGTGATGAAAGTTGATAGTTTATAAAGTTATAAACCTGTCAGCAAAATACTTACAGCAGGGAGCCAGTAAACCTAAATTTTAATGAATATCATTAAATTAAATTGAAAACCAAATGAGTGTTTTGATTAAAGTGAAGTGTCCGCTAGATAAAGATGCATCTGCCAGGAGCATAACAATGTTTTGTCATTATACAGTACACATCAAGCATCACACAGATGGTTGCATGAAAATATCTGCACAACAAGTGTATGTGGAGAGATCATAAAAAGTGTGTGTGTGGATGTGATCCAGGCTCCTCGGCCTCCAAAGCAGCCCAACATCCAGGACTTTCAGTTCTTTCCACCACGTCTCTTTGAGCTGCTGGAGATGGAGATTCTTTACTACAGGAAAACCATCGGATACAAGGTGAGCACATTGTACGTCACGATTGTATTGAATATTCCTGTGCAGTCTGCTCAAGGTTTCGCTGATGAAGCATCTGATCTAAAGCAGTGTGTGACTGTGTACGTGTGTTTATTGTAGGTTCCACGTAATCCAGATATCCCGAATTCAGCACAGGTCCAAAAAGAGGAACAAGCAAAGATAGACGAGGCCGAACCCCTCACACCTGAAGAGACAGAGGAAAAAGAGAAACTACTCACACAAGTAACACATAATCATCCTCTCTGCCACTCACTTACACATTCATACACACTTGTAAATGTGCAAAGTACAGAGCAGAGCTACAGCAGAAGGTTTTTTTCCCCAGGGTTTCACAAACTGGAACAAGCGTGATTTCAATCAGTTTATTAAAGCTAATGAGAAGTATGGTCGTGATGACATTGACAACATTGCCAGAGAGGTGGAGGGCAAGACGCCTGAGGAAGTCATGGAATACTCCGGTACAGTACACACCAATGCAACTAAACACAAGCCTAACATCTATAGAAATAACACACTAGGAATGTCCACTAGTTGGTGAGTTGCTTGAACTAAATGGTCTTATGGAACCCTGTATAATTTGGCTCGTTTTGGGTTCTTGTGACCAGATCAAAAAAATAAATAAAAGTAAAAACAAGAAGAATATATTATAAAATCTTATCTTATTCATTTCAGTACTTGAATTTTAATACTTGAAAAGTTGATTTTAGTGCAAACTGCTAATTAAAGCATTTAATAAGAAAAAATAACAAAATAAGAAAAAAATATTTAAGGAAAAATCATGGACAAAATGAAACAACTTTGCTAATCGACTAGTCTGTTTTTGGGCACGTAGTAGACCATCGTGACTCATCCCTACTGTACTCTTTACAGCTGTATTGACTACACACATATATAAACATGCATAAAATACTCAAGTAACTACCTCACACCACTCAAAAAAAATATTTCACTGCTGTAATAACTACACACGCCTTACACATTGTTTGTCTTTATAATAGCGGTGTTTTGGGAACGCTGTAATGAGCTGCAGGATATTGAGAAGATCATGGCTCAGATAGAGCGAGGAGAAGCTCGCATCCAGAGACGCATCAGCATCAAAAAAGCCTTGGACACCAAGGTCAACCTTTCAAAAATTTGACAAGCCAGTTTTCTTTAATGGCTGCTGAATTACGATTGTGTGGTAGCTTTAGTATTCCTTGCTTTTGATGATTTGCGACCTCAGTATTAGGCAATAAAGTTATAGCCTTATCACACGAAGCAAGAAACTTTCAGTGAAAATTACATTTTTGATGCAATAATAATTAGTAAATATTACTTGTTTGATGACGTGTGTTTGGTGTACTTGTAGATAGCGCGGTACAAGGCTCCGTTCCACCAGCTCCGCATACAGTACGGCACAAACAAAGGAAAGAACTACACAGAGGTGGGTGCATATGAGAGAGTTTGTTTGTGTGTAGTGTGTTTACGAAGAACCTAAAATATGGAAACTTTTCTTTTGTGTGTGTGTGTGTGTGTGTGTGCCCGCAGGAGGAAGACCGGTTTCTGATTTGCATGTTGCATAAGATGGGCTTTGATAAAGAATATGTCTATGAAGAACTTCGACAGTGTGTACGGAACGCTCCACAATTCAGATTTGATTGGTTCATCAAATCCAGGACTGCCATGGTGAGAACTCTTTAGAGCCAGGACTCCCACACTCTCAGAAAGAAAGGTACCAAACTGTCACTGGGCGGTACCTTTTCAAAAGGTACTAATATGTACACTTTAGGAAAAGCTAATATGTATCTTTAAGGTGCTTATATGTAACATTTAAAGGTAAACATGGTGCAAAGATGTACCTTTAAGCTTTTGTATCTTAGGGTACTGTCCCAGTGACACTTTTTTTTTTTTTCTGAGAGTGCCCAGTCATAGGCAACTTGGAAATATCAGGGGATATTTTTGTTTAAAATTCTTGACAAGAAACTGTTCTCTGCGAGTATATTTGCTGTCATAAAAAAGTAAAAAAAAAAAAAAAAAACCTCATCCAACAATCATGAATGACTGGAAAAACAGTGAAAAAAATAATGACACTTATTACCTGGAAATGTATTCAAAAGGTGTGGAAATTAAATTAATTACAGTTTATATATGTAATTTATATAAACATTTCTCACATTATCACAGTTTATTCACTATAGTTTAGAAAATGGTAATAAAATATGACAAGAACTCAGAGTTAAACTGTGCCAGAACAAATTCATCTTGATAATGTCTCTTTTGTTCAGTCTGTGGTGTAAAAAGGCCGGATCAGCAATTAAAGAAAAAAACACCCAAATTTTTATCAGTTTTACTGGTAGTCCACTGTATGAAATTTTATTGGGTATAATATATCACGGTATACTTTATTTTGCTATACTCACTTACATAAATGAACTATAGTATCCTGCACCCACTAGTAAAAAAAATATCAAAAATTATATCTGATGTCTGAATAATTTTTGGTTTGACTGTATATATGGGAGAGTTTAAAAAAAGGGACATTAAATGTCAGTTGCAAAGCCTTCTTTAAGAGGCATCACCACATGAAAAAGTTCAATAAAAGTCTAAAAGGCACCTTAATTTATTATTAATATTAGGGTTATGTAACAGTTACCGTCAGCTCACATTAGATGTGAATGGGAAGTCTAATATAGATATAATTCCGTGGTTGGGCATGTGTGTAGGTTTACTTAGCTGTACTTTGGGGACAGCATTGTCCCCAGAAGTGAACTGAATGTGACAAAGCTTCAAAAAGCGGGAAAAAAAGTTCATAAATTCTTTAAAATGCAAAAAAAAAAAAAAAAACCTTTTATGGTTTGGGTTAAGATTAGTCTGTAGTATTTATGTAAAAACAATCAAATAAAGGATAAAAGCCAGTGGAATGTTCTCATTTAGACAGCCGAGTAAATGTGTATGCGTGTCTCACACACAAATGCAAAACTCCGTTTTTTAATCACATTAGATCCAAGGATGTTTTTCAGGTCATATTGGCGTGCGTGTTTGTGAAAGTGTGTGGGTGCAGATGCTAGTGTGATGCCTGAAAGGAATTGTAAAAGTCGATGAGATGTGATGTATAACTCTTGTGCTGAGATGATGAAAGAGTTTCCTTGCGTGTGTTTTGTCTGGTTTGCTAGGAGCTGCAGCGCCGCTGTAACACGCTCATTTCTCTCATTGAGAAAGAGAACATGGAGATAGAGGAGAAAGAGCGCGCTGAGAAAAAGAGAAGAACACCCAAAGGACAATCAGTAATACGTCCTGTCTTCTTTCTTTTCGCTCCATCTGTTGTTGTGCTCCGTGCTTCACGTCCCCAGAGACTTTCTCACTAGTTCGGAATCACGCTCGAACAACTGAACAAGAACAACATGCAAATTATCAAAATTCCCCTCAGATTTACCGTCCGCAGTATAGTATAGTATATCCCACTGACAATTTCAAACCTGTCTGTCTGTCTGTCTATGTATCTTGTCTAGCTATTAGAGCATGTGCATTGTGAGTTGTAAGATTTTGTCTGGAGCATGGAGCATTTTTTCCCCTTTTTTCTGCCTCTTCTCTCTTGCTTCAATACCATTCCATCACATTCTAACTGCCTATAATGTCAGCAAGATCTATATCTATCTATCTATCTATCTATCTATCTATCTATCTATCTATCTATCTCTAACTGTCCTAAAAACATGCTTTGTTTCATCTTGTCACAGGCTCACAAGCGTAAAGCCGAAGTGTCGTCTGACAGGAAAGAGAAGAAATCTCGTACCTGACTCCTGTGCCCGCAGCTCTTTGCTCCCTGCTCCTCATTACGAAGCACTACAATAAATCAGACGCCTCTCTATAGCATTTTGACATTCTGTTTTTATTTGTTATATCTGTGACTCAACACCAGTTTCTTAAAATAAACATGTACATTTTTAGCAAAACAAAAGTTTTTTTCGGGACATCCAAAATACTTCCATATATTGAATTTTGTCCCAAGGGCTGCATAAATGTTGGCAGCTACACAACGTTTTGCTAAAGCTTGTTTTTATTAAGCATTTTTTCAAAATGTTCCTTGTTCATATCATTTATTTATGCATGCTAAATAGGGGCTCTAAAGCCTGTTCTGATCTTGTTTGTGTGTTTTATAAATGAAAATCTTTTTGCCTGAGACTCTTGTTATTGTATGTTTAAGGTCTCTGTGATCTGCACCTTAATCCATGTGATCAGTAGCTTTGCACATCCAGTCTTCTTAAGCTCTTTTATACATTCATGTGCCGTATTAATGTTGCAGTTAAGCTATTTTACACATTCTTGTCTGCACTCTTGTTTGAACCTTTCCTGATCTTTATATGTACAAGTCCAGTATTATTAAAAAACTAAATCGGTTGGTTTTGTTTACATATTATTTATGTTTATAATCTTATATGCTTATAGTGTGGACGAGAAACTGTGTCCCTTTGACTTTACAAACTTTGCGTAATGGAGATAAATAAAATCTTGTGTCCTAACTAGGCATGGAATGACAGAACAAGCAGTAAAAGCTTTCTCTTTTACACTGAAAATGATTTACAGTGACCCAAGTAGCCAAAACCAGACTCGGTGACCTGCAAACCACAATAATATTTTAAGTCTTTTTTAAAAAAACTAGTAGATAATGAAAAAGAAGAAAGATTAATCAAAAATTGCCCAAAATTCTGACCTTTGACAAGCAAAAGTCAGAAAAGACCTGTCAGTGTCAGTACTTATTTCATAAAATAATAATAATAATAATGACTCCAAAACTAAAAAAAGACAAATTTTGCTAATAAATCTAACTTGAAATATTCTGCACTCGAGGACCTTTCCCGATCTGTTCTAAACTGGCCTGTCATAAATATTAATAATGAAATATATATATATATATACACACAGTGGGTACGGAAAGTATTTGAGTGAAAAATTTAAGGGGGTCTGAATACTTTCCGTACCCACTGTATATATATATATATATATATATATATATATAAAGGTGCGAGGTGACACTGGCTGTAGTACCGCAGATCTCGCCACATGGGTGCACTGTTGTACTTTCTGCCGCGCCACAGTACATTCTTTCTCTGTTCGGCTGTTTAGTGTGTACCACGCGCCCTCACAGTTTCTGTCACACACTCAGACAACGTGAATACAGAAACCGGTTGTCTTAAAGACACGAAGAAACACCTGAACGAGCGGAGACGAGCTGCTGGCCGGTATCTGACTCGGATCTCACTGTGAGCACATCATTGGTTCCGTTGACATCCGTTACCATACCGCACTGATGACATCTTATTTAAGCGCGCAGCAGACGACAAGACAAGAAACCTGTGTTATCAGGTGAGCGCCTTGGTTCAACAGCACTAAACAAAGTCTCTCCATTTCTCCCTGCCACTTTCTCTATCACCGCCTCTTCACTCCTTTAAATAAAAATGGGGGGGTTTCAAATTGAATTTGCAGCCGGTGTGTGTCTCAATCATACCTATAGGGTTTATGCAAGGCACACACAGTCATTAGTACTCAAATGACCTGTTGTGACAGAACTGCAGTCACACTTTTGCATTCTGCTTCCATTCTTGCTCACTGGCCCAGAAATCCAATCTCCCCCATCATCCATCTCCGTGTGTGTGTGTGTGTGTGTGTGTGTGTGTGTGTGTGTGTGTCTTGAATGCAGGTGTTAATGTGTTTTGTGCCTTATCTCACTCAACCAAACACTACATAAAAAACATGCAGCTCAGAAAGAGCAAGAGAAAGAAGGGGTAGACTGCAGTGTTCACTCTTCTGTTTCACTGGAGACAGGAACAGGTAAAGTTGTGTGAGTATGAACGTGATGTCTTCATTTTCAAAAGCCGATTTGAGACTTACAAAAAGAAATATGCTCTGAAGTTTTAACAGAGGCTGTTTACCACAAAATGCTAATCTGGTCATGTATTCTCGCAGCTTCGTGCTGTTCAGAGCTGTCTCTCTTTACTAACTGCTGTTAATTTGGCATTGTCTAATAAACTGTAGCTCATTGCAACTGTGAAAATGAATATAATATGTGTGAGATTGAATGTTTTGATTGGCATCACTGATGCTATTTACAGTAGGCTATGTCATTGGTTCTTTTGTGTCTTGTACTCAATCACAAAGGCACAAGTTCGAATATGCTTAACCTCTTAAGGAAATAATATTACTCACTTAAGTCAGGGTAGCTCCATATAATGTTTGATTGGAAGGAAATTGAGGCCGTGTGGGACAGAAGTACAGTGCGTTCATTGGATTGTACTGGTTGTACATTGGATTTGACTAATGTTCAGCTGACCAATGGTCTTTCTGAAAGTGGACAAAAACTCCTTAAAACAGTTTTGAAAGTTGTGAGCACGATCTAGGATCTTTATACGGTGCGTGACATTGAAAAGACGGTACAGTCCATCCTCGCAGCCTCGTTTTCATCCTTGTTAAATTCAATATGGTGTCTAACCCGATTAAGGTCTATAGCAACGTCACTCCAGTCTTGTTATGTGTTTTAAATGTCACTGCAGTAATACATTTGTACTGCATTAGCTAAAAAATGTTTTTATAGTATGCAATCTGGTTTGGTTTGGTCTGCCCCCCCCCCCCCCTCCCAAAAAAAAAATTGTAAATTGTGGATCAAATAATGACAAAAGCACTATAGAAGTAGCCAATTTTATATAATCATTATATTCAAGCTTTTCTGAAGTCAAATAATAGCTTGGTGTTTAACTACAAGTTTAACATCGACATCAGAGATGTCAAAAAAGCGTATACACTCTAAAAAATGCTGGGTTGTTTCAACCCAATGTTGGGTCAAATATGGACTAACCCAACTGTTGGGTTAAATTTTGGTTACATTTTTTAATTAGCTTTTTAACCCAACAGTTGGGTTAGTCCCTATTTGACCCAACATTGGGTTGAAACAACCCAGCATTTTTTAGAGTGTATAATTGATATATAATAGTATATTGATTTACTGTCACTTTTGATCATTTTAATGCATCCTTGCTGAGCATAAGTATATGAGTATATAAGAAAGATATGACAGTAAAACATCTGTAATACTACAAAATATTTCTACTTCAAATAAATGCTGTACTTTTTAACTTTATATTGAGCAAAGAATCCTGACAATTCTATCACAGTTTCCACAAAAATATTTTAAGTTTTAAACATTGATAATAATAAGAAATGTTTTTCGAGCTGCAAATCAGTATATTAAATGTGACAATGAAGACTAGAGTAATGGCTGCTAAATAATGTGTGAGGTTTAAGTAAATGATAAATATATAAATATATTTAATGGCAAAGAGCAGCATGAACAAGTTAATATCTGATTCAGATTTTTTTTTGGGGGGGGGGGGGTGATTTATTCCTTTAAAGGTTAGACGCTGTATTAAAGTTAACAGATGAAAATGAGGCTGTCAGGGGGTAGATTTACAGTCTTTACACTGGAACACACTGTATAAAGGTCCTAGATGACGTAATTTTTTGAATTCACTACTTTCAAAACTTTTTTTGTCTACTGAAAGTCTCTGGTCAGCTGAATATTCGGCATGCTTTTAAACGACAGTACAATCCATTGAACGCACTGTACTTCTATCCCTTGTAGCGTCTGGACCAATCAAACACACAATTTTTCATTTGATTTAACAAATCAGTTATTCATTAGATTAACAAATCGTCACAGTCCCCTCACCCAATAAACTGGATGCGAGACGTGCAAGTATTCAAACTTATTCTTATTAATTGATACATTAGGTATCATTTGCACCTTTTTACAAAGGTGTGTTTGAACTAAGAATCTGATGTTTCCCTCAGGTGTAGATCTGCTGAACATGCAAATGGTTCCATAACTTCATTCCTTGTTTCCTCTTTACTGCTTAAGCTTTAACCCTTTCCTATACAAACTGTATGTGTGTGTGTTAGACCAGTTTAAGTGTTTATGTGTATGTTAGACCAGTTTAAGTGTTTATGTAGTATGTTAGACTAGTTTAAGTGTTTATGTAGTTAATAAAGTCTTACTTGTATCACACTTGATGTTGTTCATTGTTTGCTCATAACTGGAGTCACTTAATCATGCAGATTTATGCTACAAGCTCTGTGTAGAGTTGTACAGTAAGAAAGTTATTTCCTTTAACCAGGAAATTAACGTTCTTAGAATTGACAGACAGTTGACCCTGAGAGGTCAGCTAAATATCTACAGCAGATCTAAATATTTATAATTAATTATAGCTAGTTATGATTAATTATTCATATTTCCCCATGAGCTGATTCGCTACACCCTCAAAGCCTCAATTTCATTACTGTCATAAATTAAATATGGCACTCTTCTGACTAAGGTAAAACTCATATGGACAAACATATATGAGGGGACATATTCCCTCGTCCAGTTCATAATCATGTCTACACCCTTAGTAGTAATTATGTCTTTGCACCAAATACCACAAGAGTATAATTTTTAAATGACAGACCATCTGAATTCATGCTTACAGCCACTACACTCTTAAAAATAAAGGTGCTTCAAAAGGTTCTTCAAGCGATGCCATAGAATAACCATTTTTGGTTCCACAAAGAACCATTCAGTCAAAGGTTCTTTAAAGAACCATCTCTTTCTTATCTTTTTGTAATCTGAAGAACTTTCTTTCGCCACAAAGAACCTTTTGTCAAACAGAAAGGTTCTTCCGATGTTAAAGGTTCTTTATGGAACCATTTAGACAAAAAGGTTCTTCTATGGCATCGTGAAGCACCTTTATTTTTAAGAGTGTAGGGAGAGTTGTTCAGGTTCCTGCACCCCACCCAGCCTTTTCCCAAATAAATAATCATTATAGCATTATAGTTTTATTTTTTTGACTGTAAAAAAGAAAAAAAAAATTCAGCCGCTGATGTTGCATTTTTAGCATTTATTAAAATAAGTTTTAACTGCGATACACTTAATATGAAAGGACCTTGAAACACTAGTGTTAACAGCTTGTGCTAATTGGCTTGGAGTAATTTGTTTATCCAGCTGTACAAATGAGACACGGGGGGTGCCACAGGGACACAGCGTCTCTCCGAGTAGAACGAAAGGACCAAACATAGATTTCGGAGTTTGTTGCCATGGATGCAACTTACGTCCTGTGAATGATAGTGTTTACAGTAGTTTGAATGACGCTTGTAATGAATCACTTTCTTTAAAGGGTTAGTTTACCCCAAAATGAAAATTCTGTCATTAATTACTCACCCTCATGTCGTTCCAAACCAGTAAGACCTTCGTTCATCTTCGGAACACAAATTAAGATATTTTTGATGGAATCTGAGAGCTCTCTGACCCTCCCATAGACAGCAACTGAAATGTCCCCAGGTCCAGAAACGTAGCAAGGACATCGGTAAATCAGTGGCTCAACTTCAATTTTGCGAAGCTACGAGAATACTTTTTGTGCGCAAACAAGACAAAAATGGCGACTTTTTTCAACAATTCTTCTCCCCCGAGTTACTGTCTTCCGCCATTTTGGAGAGTATCACAACGCATACACACGCTTTACACTAAGTGTAAACAACGCTGATTACGCCGATTACATTCATGCGCGCACTTTCCCCTCTAACGTAAACAATGCCGATTACGCTCTTGGGTACCCTCCAAAATGGCAGAAGATGTAACTCGGGAAAGAAGAATTGTTAAATAAATTGTTATTTTTGTTTTCTTAGCGCACAAAAAGTATTCTCGTAGTTTTGCAAAATGAAAGTTGAGCCACTGATGTCACATGGACTGTTTTACCGATGTCCTTGCTACGTTTCTGGACCTGGGAACATTTCAGTTGCGTTGCTGTCTATGGAGGGACAGAGAGCTCTCAGATTCCATCAAAAATATCTTAATTTGTGTTCCGAAGATGAACGAAGGTCTTACGGGTTTTGAACGACATGAGGGGGAGTAATTAATGACAGAATTTTCATTTTGGGGTGAACTAACCCTTTAATTCACCTTCTATGAAGCATCTGCTAGGAATCGTTTGCTGTGAATCACTTCTGTCCACTGTTTCTTTAGAATCATTTGGTCGACATATTCTTTGTGGGCTTGTCTGTTCCTGCATGGATTAATAAATCAGCGGCCCCACAGATAGAAAGCAAGAAAGAAACCAAAAAGACCAGCATCTCATGACAAGATAAGGCCATAAAAGGCGAACCAGTGAAATTCTGGTAAGATTTCCTTATTCTGAATCATATTTGCACTGCAAAAGAATTTAAATAACAAATATAGCATAAAAGTTAGGTTCACACTAGCCTCAAGACAGCATGGCCATGGATCATCCACTGTCTGTTCAATGACCGCTTGTTGCATATTGCATGCAAAAACTGCAAGTGGAATAATTCATTTCAGATAAACTTGTCTAAACAACATGTAAAAAAAACCTGTGATTGATGGATTGATTTTTAATGTCAGTCAAAGGATCTCCTGCTTACTAATTGGGCAGTTCTTGGTCAGACAAAGCTGCAGTGAGGAAAAGTTTTGCCGCAGGCAAAAGTCTAGCTACACTTGTATTTACATTGGAATAGGATTGAATCAATACCAAAATTTTGGCTTTAGAAAGATATAAGCCTCTGGCACCTAGCTATCAATACTAAATCAATGGCCAAAGAGTTTGTCAAACTTTTTAATGCCATGGTCCCCTAAATATTATGATCCCCCTTGGGACCCCTTCATAAAATATAAAAGACAGCTATATTTTATGTCTAAAGACAGAATTTAAATTGTGATAAATTAAATATATGTTAATGTATTTGGAAAGTATTAATTCTATTAATGTTGTGAATAGAATCAATTAGTTTCATGGTTTCTGACTAGTTCTTAAATTATTATTATAATTAGATTTGTACATAATTTTTCCTCTACATTTTTCTATGGGCTTCTTAGCACTCCTTTGCAGTCCCTTTGGGATCCCATACCTTAATTTATTGTTTATGCGTATATATAAAAATGAAACCTAGTCCTGGCCCTCTCTATATAAAACAACAGTAAAAATAATATCAATTACTATTATTATTATATTTAAAAATAATGTTAAGTATATTAATTCAATAATCATTTAAACAAAAATAAAAAAGTATATAACAATGTGTTATAAAAAACAACAACAATGGTAATAATAAAAAAAATAATATTATCTACACCTGATGCATATGAGTTACGTAATCCTTATATAGCTTGTTCTGTTACAAAATGCTTGGTTGGATTTGTCAAATAGCTTTGTAGTGTAGTCCTAATTCTGATTTATGAACCATTCAAACTTCATTAATATATTTAACTTCATTTTGTCTTCATCATATTCTGTCTTGTATACAGTGACGAATGCATTTAGACCATCAGATTTCTACACAGCAGGGATAAACGACTCTTTATCTCTGAGTTTGTAAGCTCATTTAGTCTTATTAAAGTTCAGAGCTTGTTCTCTGTAGCCCTTTGTAGGAAAAACGAGCTGCGGTTGTCAGACGCAGAGTCCCTGAGCGCATGCCGAGCGACTGTGCTTGCGACGCTGCAGTTAAGTACGTGAATCCGCTGAGGAAAAAGGCATTTTCAACACTGACATTTACGTGGATTAATAATAAATATCTCATTAAATGAAAAACATCTCTTCAGTGGCCTTGTGTTGACAAATTAATCTTTTGTCAACATTTTCCATGCTTCACATCACACTGTGAACTGGAGAATTGTGTTGTATAACAGGTACCGAAATTTACGAATTTATATCGTACCCTTGTAATTTTTACCATATTCATGGTTATTTTTAATGTAAAAGTGGGCATATTATCTTAAATGTCGGAGGCTTTCATTGTGAGTGGTTTCCAGCTATTTTGGTTATACAAAAACAGATGCATTGAAATAAAAATTTTGAAACAGAAACCAAATATTCAGGATGCACATTTACGTTACCGAAAATAACGTATTTTCAAATATTTTTAAATGCTTTGTATAAATTATTGTATTAATATTAGACTTTTGAATTTCTTAAAATTTCTTGAATTTGAACTTTGAAAAACTACAAACTAGGGCTGTCACAATTTCAGTTTTTTCACAAAACGTTTATTGTGGGCTCAAAAATTAACGTTAACGATAAATTGTGATATCTAGAGAAATCTTGAAAAATTAAAAAAATCATGCTATCAGTCAAATTAATCATTTATTTATTTTACCAATAAATCTCACCATTGTGTACAAAAGGAACAATTACACTAAACAGAAGAGACTAAAATGCTAACTGTTGCTAGTTTAGCACAGTCAAAGTAAGACAACTTATGAGAATAACTCATTACTCCAAACTTACTTTATAGCATCATTCAAGTGTTTGAAATAACTTTCTTCTGTGAACGGATTCTTATTTTATAGTATTCTATACAGTGATAAAGTCTATGTCAATTAACATTGCAATATAAATATACATTATCCATATGAAAATACCTGAGATGGCTTGAAGAATGCAGATAAACCATATACTGTTTTAGTTGTTACATATTCTCATCATGCAAAACTGTCGCCATAGCTCAGTAAATAAGGCACTTTATTCAGCTACAGTGACAGCTGGATGCCTTTGTCCATATAAGGGATTTCCTGGAATTTGTTTTATTACTTTTATGAGTCTCGCTTGTGGACTTTCTGCACGAGGTTGCCCTCTGGTGTCGAGTATGAATGAAACAAATCACACGTGAGAGTTTAACGCTTCATAATGGCATTGCCGCTAGATTGTTTGTATCATATTTTCGTATGTGTACTATTCATTTTTAAATATCGCCAATACCAGTCTATTGTGACACTCCTAATTAACATGATATTTCATTATTTGAATATCACGATCATTGTCAATACCGGTATAACTCGACATCCTTATTATAAACCAATAAAATAATCACACTTCGAATTTTTATTGAAAGTATCGCATCAAATTGGACAAAATATTTTAGAACAAACTTAAATTATATTATTCTCCATACACTTCTTACCTGTAGAATCTCATCAAACACATTAGAAATCGAGGCAGTGCGTGACTCGTCACTTGTACGTTACCGTTTCATATATTTTCGGTCAAAAACCGATAATGCCATCTTTGGCTGAAAATTCGGTGCATCCCTAAAAGCAGGCCATTATGTTCCATGATAGTGCAAACTGGTATTTATCGTAATCATAAACACACTGTGTTTATATTAAAAAAAATGGATATCTGTATATCGCGCAACCTACACTGGAAATAAATGTTGATTCTCATGCAAGACATACGCATATTTAAATACTTTTTAAAGAAGAAATACATCCAGAATGATTAAACAAAAACATCTTTGTGACACAAAATGAAAAAATAAACTAAACAATCTTGTAAGAGGGGACTAGAGAGACCAAAATAACACTGTTTTCACAAATGGCACTTTTCATTCCCACTGCAAACATGGGCGGGTCCCTCTTACGGTTTTCTTTTTTCCTTTCTCTTTCATTCTTTCCTCTATCTTCAGCAAAATTTTGTGTATAGTGTGTGTGTGGTCTTTTCTAGCCTGTTCAATACCTCAGCCTCAATAATGGAAACGGCACGGTTCTCTTTCCGCCCACAATTCAGCAGTGCGTTCACTGGCTGCCCGTGTCCACCGGTCTAAGAGCGGCCATGTGCTTTCTCTGATAATGTTTAGGCTGAACAGTTGGTCCTAGATCAGAGCGCCACATCACACCACAGGACATTTCATCAGGAGAGACCACAAAGAATGGGAGTCAGAAAATCAAAGGCTTGTCAGCTTTTAGAGGACAATGTCATTTCTTTCCTATAAAAACATTGCGGCCCCCCGTCGCACGGATGTGAGACCGAGAAACAAAGTGAAATCTGTAAACAGCACAAGTCGATAAGGGGGCTCTGGGCTGACCTGATCATGTGTGACCCCCTGTCGGGCGCATCAGTGGTTTCCATGGCGACCGAGTGTCTGCGAGTTGACTTCTGCTTCCACAGTCGATGGCTCTCTCTCTCTCGCTCTCTGTAATGTCATACCTTAAATGGGGATGACTAATTACTAGAGTTAATTAATTTAACGTGTGTTTGCATGCATATGAGGTATTTGCCTTACTTGGAGTTTAAGTGATTGCATTTTTGTGAGTGTGTGACAAAGATAGAGTGTGTGTGTGTGCATGCCTGCCCATGCAGACTTGGCTAATCCCTGATCGTGAGATGGCAGAGAATATGCTGGATTTCTTAAGGTTGCCTTCGTTCCATGTCGATAAATAATGCCAAATCTCTCTCTCTCTCTCTCTCTCTCTCTCTCTCGCTCTCTCTCTCTCTCTCTCTCTCTCTCTCTCTCGCTCTCTCTCTCGCTCTCTCTCTCTCTCACACACACACACACACACACACACACCGTTTGTAACATCAGTTCCCCATTTACATTCTGTTTCCAGTATGAACAAAATGTCATTTTCTGTTCATAAATGTCCCATGTCTCCATCAGTCCTAAACATGCCGGAACGTTCTCTTGATATTCGGCAGCAGACAAAGCCACTGCTTTTAGCCTGAATGGAAATGTATGTTAATGTGTGCATGCAATTAGGTGAAAAAGAGATAAAAAGAGAGAGAGAGAGAGTGAAAATATGGATTGCTTAATGTGTATGCATTGCAATTAGAAAAGAGGGAACGAAAGGGACAGAGTGAAAGAGAGAGGAAGTTCTGAAACCTCGCTCCCTCCTTCTCTTATTAACATTATTTCGTGCATAAAATCTGCATGTGAACAAAAGGGATGAACAGAAAGCAGCAGCAGCAGAAGCGGTGGACGTCGCAAAGCGTGAAATTTCCAGTAAATCCCATAAAGCATTTATTTAGCTCTTCCTCCCCTTAGAATACATTACATCTTGTCATTGTTTCAGTCGCTCTACACGCTGGATTTTGTAGTGCTTGTAGCATCTGGCCTTCCACAGAAAGGGACCAGAATGTTCCAGCTTTATCGCATTACACATGCCTTGAAG
Organism: Sinocyclocheilus grahami; assembly: GCF_001515645.1. Taxonomy (NCBI): domain Eukaryota; kingdom Metazoa; phylum Chordata; class Actinopteri; order Cypriniformes; family Cyprinidae; genus Sinocyclocheilus; species Sinocyclocheilus grahami. The sequence continues at coordinate 1,115,781 of NW_015505409.1, forward strand.
TCCCTTGATTGGACACTACTAAATGCTAAAATTGATTTCAGTTTGTTGGTGTTCAGATTCCTTAATGTGTTTGCAGCTCAACCCATATCTAATAAGCTAGTGAGGTTTGTTACAAACAGGTCTCTGTGGTCTTCTAAACCTGTTCTAACAGTCAGAACAGAACAGTTATGAGGATGCACAGTCCCCTACTATGGAACAACCTGCAGAAGATATCAGGCTCTCTGGGGATTTGTTTACAGAGGATGCGTTCTTGCACTCAAAAGCAGACATAGTGCAATAAAATCAAACTAAAAGTAAGCAATTACTTTAAGTAAAGCAATGCGTAAATGGTGTGTGTATACATACATTGTCTTCTCAAAATATTGGACAAATTCATAGTACAAAAATAAAACGATGCCAATATTATAAAATATAACATTTAAAAGTATAAATCACTCGTTAATCTAAAGAAACATTGTCCAACAGTGACACCAGCAGGTAAAGTTACAGAGGGAGTCTGCATCTGTCGTGCCTCCCCTGAGCCCATTGAGTTTTAACAGACCCCCTAAAGTGTGCCGTAAGTTTGCTGGAGGTAATTGAGAATGACTGGGGGAAGGTCACGTGAGAGGAGGCAATTGCGATATGATTGGATATGACTGGTTGATTGGCTGTGATTGGTTCATGCGATAAATGCTCTTGTGTTCATGCACATTCTGCGTTCGCAAATCAGTCTGAATGAACAATATAATGGTGTTAATGGGAAGACTAATTTAAAAATTGAAGTAAATAACTCACACACACACACTCACATATATATATATATATATATATATATATATATATAT
>NW_015505409.1:1117369-1122529 GCF_001515645.1 Sinocyclocheilus grahami
GTATGTATATATATATATATATATATATATATGTATGTATATATAAGATCACATTGTCAAAATAAGACTTGAAATGGCCTGAAAACATGATCTGTGGGAGTGTTAAATGAGTCATCAGTTACTGTTACTATACAACTGCAGCTGCACAGAGGTGCTGAAGTTGTGTGAAGGCATCTCTACAACATTATGAAAAAACGTTTCCTTTTTAGAATACTTTGTCAGTGATGCGAGTCAGACAATTGTATTTAAATATAGGCTGTTTCCACTAAAAATAGCTAGAAGATGTTATTTGAATTGTTTAAAACAATTAGAATATTTGGCCAGAGTAAAATAACGAGACTCTATATTTTAAAATATTTATCTGAAAACTATTTTAAACAGTTTTGTTTTTATGGATATATTGATATATTTATTCTAAAACCTACTATCTAAAAATCTAGCTTTTGTGTGTATGTACACTTTTAAGATGAAATCTATGAAGAGTTTTATAAATGAGACCCCAGCACACTTTGCACAGGGACAGCTCAATGAAAGGGTGATGCGGGAAAAGCGTTCTCTGCGTACTGCCAACAAGCAGAGACATTTGAGGTATACAAAGGCTCATCTGGACAACCTGAATTATTTTGGAATAATTAAACTGAAAGAGTTATTTGCGCTTTGCATGGCAGAAAATGAACACAGCGTTCCAGGAGAAGAACCTGCTCCCTACTGTAAAAAATTGGTGGAGGGTCCATTATGGGTGGAGGGTCTACCTATTTGACAAGCACAGGTACTGGAAATCTTGTTAGATTTGAGGGTTGCATGGATTCCACGCAGTATTAACCGATTCGCAAGAACAATGTTCAAGAATCAGTCAAGAGGTTGAAGTTACGCCAGGGTTGGTTGTTTCAGCAGGAAGATGACCCAAAGCATTGTTCCAAATCTACCAAAGAATTTATGCACAGACACAGATACAATGTTTAGAATAGCCATCCCAATCCCCACTCTTGAACATCATTGAAAATCTATGGATTGATTTGAAGCAGGCTGTTTTCATACTGTTACTGTTTCCATAAGGTATAAATAATATCCAAATGAAGTTGACATTTTTGAGTGAACAATTTAAGGGGGTCTGAATACTTTCCGTACCCACTGTATATACATATATATGTGACAATGACGTCACAGCCACGCTCACAGTCACAAAAACATGTCGTTTCGTGTGAGAATGGTTCTAAATTTAATTGCATTCAGTGTAAACGGCGACTGATAATGTATTTATGTCGTGCCAGATGAGGTTTGCACAGCCTGAGAGAGAGACAGCACACACAAAGTAACTCACAGAAATTTATAGATGCATACTGTGGTAGAAGAAAAAGATATTTACAAAATATGATTTAGGTAAGCAACATTATATGGCCATGATGTTTCCCCGAATATCAATATCAACACGATTGCAATGTGACACTGATTTTATACAATAGTATTTCAATAAACAATAAGGTAAAATTAAGTGACTTACATTTTAGACAAAATATTCACTGTTTTTGCTCAATTTCGCTGACGAAAATAGTTCCGCCCTGCATTCCATTCGGAAGGGCTCATCCCAATGCCCTAATCCCTTTAAAGGGTTTACCCTTCGGAGTGAGAGCTTCGAAGGGTTGAAGGGTGTAGGGGACCAAACAACTATTTCTTGAAGTGCTCTTATAATCTCGGAATTGCGAGAATAAAGTCAGAATTTTGAAATATAAAATCAAATTTACCTTTTTTAAAATTATTTTATTCCATGGCTCCATAGACTGCCGCTTGAAAACCGTAATTTTCTGCCACCAGATAGGCTCCGCCCACAAAAACGTCACCCCTGTTTCGGATCTGTAAGACTATCACACTCTCTAGCGTCAATTTTGTTGAATAACAGTGCTTATCGCTGGGTGACAAGCTCTTGTAATATGCTAATCAATATAATTTATAATCCGTGTAATTCTCTAGCCGTAAAGACTATCTCTCCAGGGTTTTCTGCAAACATGATGCGCGCGCATCCTGAATGTTTACAAACCTATAATTGGTCTATTGGGCGGACATTTTGGCCACCTGAGCAAAAACATTCTTTATACCAGAGCTGTACAGCGCGCACACAAAAAAAGTGTGTAACTTTGAACTTTAATGTGCTATTTGTATTTAATTTGACCCATGACTAAATGATGTATGTTTTAGGTTACCTGAGAAAAATTTTAAATTTAAAATACTGAATATTATTTCACAAAATAATACTGTGAAATATTATTGCAATTTAAAATAAAGTTTTCTATTTTAATATACTTTAAAATATAATTTATTTGAAATATTATTGCAATTTAGAATAAAAGTTTTCTATTTTAATATACTTTAAAATTTTATTTATTCATGTAAAGCAAAGCTGAATTTTCAGTGTCACATGATCCTTCAGAAATCATTCTAATATGCTAATTTATAATCAATGTTGGAAACATTTGTGCTGCTTAATATTTTTTGGGACCGGTGATATTCTTCAGGATTCTTTGATAAATAAAAAGTTAAAAAGAACAGTGTTTATTCAAAATAGAAATTTTGTGTTAAAATATACACTACTATTCAAAAGTTTGTGGTCAGTAATTTTTTTAATTTTTTAAAAGAAATGAATACTTTTATTCAGCAAGAATGTCTTAAGTGGATAAAAAGTGATAGTAAAGATTTATATTTTTAGAAAAGATTTCTATTTTGAATAAATGCTGTTCTTTTTAACTTTTTATTAATCAAAGAATCAAAGGAAAAAAGTATCACAGGTTCCAAAAAAAATTTAAAATATTAAGCAGCACAACAGTTTCAACACTGATATTAAATCTGCATATTAGAATAATCATGGGATTATTCTATTATAATCCTACTTCACGGGAATAAATTATATTTTAAAGTATATTGAAATAGGAAACCAATATTAGAAATTGCAAAAATGTTTCACAATATTACTGTTTTTTCCTGCATTTTCGATCAAATAAATACATCCTTGATGAGCATAAGAGAATCCATAAAAAAAACTGTTTATAATATAGGCCTAACATAATATAATATCAAAACAAACTGAAGCATTTAAACTTATAGAATAGAAAACAAACTGACGCATTTAAACTGAGATCTGTAAGTTAAATATTTTTTTTTAAAACGTGAACGTGAATTCTTCTATAGCTATCTAAACATCCCTGTTACATTTACATATATATTTATATACATTTACATTTGGTCATTTAGCAGACGCTTTTATCCAAAGCGACTTACAAATGAGGACAATAGAAGCAATCAAAATCAACAAAAGAGCAATGATCTGCAAGTGCTATAACAAGTCTCAGTTAGCTTAACGCATTTATTTATATAATAAATAAAAAGAAAACCGATAGAATAGAAAAAGAATAGAGCAAGCTACAGATCTTCTTTATGAGCAGTGTAGAGTAGCACTTGTTGTTTGTCATTTGTCAGATCACAAATGCAGACATGGTTTTATGTTTTTACGCGGCGCGATGCAACGCAGCGCATAATAATACAGTATAAGTCATTATAATCAGTAATTATGTCCCCACTGGATGCAACAAATGCCTCGTTTATAATGGGTTTTAATGTTTTTGTCTCGTCGCTCGGCTGGGACAAAGCATCACAATATGGTTGGGGCGTAACATTTCCGTCACACGCTTGAGGTATTCAGCCAATCACAACGCACTGGATAGCTGGCCAATCACAGCATTCCTCGCTTTTCAGACCGATGAGCTTTGTAAAAATCTGCGCGTTTCAGAAAGGCGGGGCATAGAGGAGAAACAATTATGTACAGTATGTGGAAAAGAATGTGTTTTTTGAACCTTAAACCGCATAAACACATTTCATTACACCAAATACACAAAATAATGTTATTTTTAGCAGCATCATATGACCCCTTTAAGTCCCACTTGAAGGTCCATCTGTGTCCCAAATTTATCAGAAACACCTCGAAAGAAGGTTTTCACTGACAGCTGTCATTGTAAGACAGTGAGCAGCTCCGTTTGTTTGTCCGAGTGAGCAACAGTAACTAAGGGGGGCAGGGCTTACCGATAGGTCAATCGGGGGCTTAAATTTCTACTGCTGTACTCTGCTACTATCCACACCAACCAGCGTGTGATTAATACACACTACGTTTTAGTTTCTGCAAAACCCCTTTTGACACACTATTGCCCCCATTTTTCACGTCAATGTTGACTTGTTTATAATAAACCACACCACATCCACAATATCTATCTTTGTTCATCTCACATCATCAGAGGTCCGACTTAACCAGAGCGAACATGCTAGCAAAAACAAACAAATGATGTGTAATTATTATAATTGATTTAGAATATTCTTTTCAAAATTTTAGTTTCAACAAGATAAATAAATTAATTATAATTAATTATTTAAATTATAGAAAGTTCATTACTAATAAAGAAATAGGTATAAACCTTCTATTGACAAGAAAAAATCATTAAATCATTAATCATCAAATAAATCAACAGTTGAATAGAATGTGAATATAATGAAATATTGAAGAATATTTAAATATTATGTTATTATGATAAAATTAACTTTTAAATGGAAATAATGAACATTGTAATATTGATATTGAAATATAAAGGACATTTTCATCAAAAGACAAAAACTAAAACAACAGAACTGCTAGACCAGCACCAAACCACCAGTAATGGTATAACTAGTGAATGATTCATGCCAGCCTAAGTTGTTCTTTCCACCCGTTTTACTTACTTTGTTTCTTTTAATACATAACGGATGTACTTGTGTATTTATTTATTATGTATTTACCAGCATATCATACTTGCACATGTTTGCACAAAAGGTGCTACATAAAGTCTGAACTGAATTTGTAGCCCCTCAATCCTTGTGCCCAGCGGACAGCAGCAACAAACTTATCAGGAAAAAAATACCCAGCCTTGATGCTTTTCCCTTTCGTCTCATCTGAGTAAAGATTAATCTGATCTACAGAGCTCACATCTCCCTCACACGCTTTTGACCAGTGTCACACAGCCAAGCTCGGCTCATCGTCATTTCTCATCCCTTCATCTGCAGCCTCTGACGTTTCATCAGCCAGCCCCTCTGCTGACACGAGTCCCTGCGCGCGCACACACACACACACACACACACACACACACA